>NW_026125915.1:0-118484 GCF_943737965.1 Phodopus roborovskii | reverse complement strand
CCCTGGGTCCTAAATCACTTAGCATTAGCTTTCCATCCTAGTATAAACAGTCCCACTGTGGCTGGCTCCAGAATGCCACACAATTGCAGGGTGAAAGCCTAGAAAGAAGGTGAGGATGGCTAGGTGTGAGCTGCACCAGAAAGGCTTGTATACACCACTGGAGTGAAGCTCTATGGTGACCATGGCTCAAATGAACATTCAGCCTGGGCGTGGCACACACCAAAATGTCCAGGAATGGACAAAGACTCACTGCCCTACAGTGTTTACTTAAGGGGGTGTGCACACACATTCAGGCTGTGTCTTATCCTGTTTCTGCAGTTGGGTAGAACAAAACCCGAGCATTTGTGAGCAGGCATTAAGCCTCTAGCTAGCATGTATAATTCCCAAATTGAGCTTCCAGTTACGAGGCCATAAAGTTGTGGTCTAGGCCATAGAAGTCCCCTCTGCTGCTCTTCCCTGGCATTTTCAGCATCAGTCCTGGTAACAATCTACTCCACTGGGCTTCATGCTGTAGAATATGTTCTACAGATGTTCAAAGGTCTTTAAAGCAGCTCCCAGGATTGACCTTGTCTGTTACAGAGGAAAAACATGCCCAGGAACCAAAAGTGACTTCAGGAGGAGTAAGGAGGTTTAAACCATCCCTAACTCAACATTGGGACTCTGTGAAACTCTGCTTCTATATTTAACATGATAAAGAGTTGGAGCTACTCTTGAGGCTCTCAAAGTCAGGGCATTGGGTAGATATTGGGAGGCGGGCCTGGCCAAGAGCTTATGTGTGTCCTCTGTGCTCTCTTTAAAAGGTCCCATGTACCTTTTGTTTCAAACTCTTCTCTAGTTCTGTCCTTCTCTGAGTGCACA
Source organism: Phodopus roborovskii (assembly GCF_943737965.1). NCBI lineage: Eukaryota > Metazoa > Chordata > Mammalia > Rodentia > Cricetidae > Phodopus > Phodopus roborovskii. The sequence goes on along the minus strand of NW_026125915.1, from coordinate 117,626 downwards.
TCGGAATATCTGATGTCCTCCCTCTATCTACGAACTTGGTCCCCTCACAATCTCATGGAAACCTCATTCTCCCCCAAATCAGAGTATCACATGTAGCCTTTCTAGGTACATAGGCTAAGCCATCTCTCCTCTGTGGTGATGGGTGTGGTAATGTGTGTGGTAGAAAGGATAAGTGACAAGACTCAGTGTCCATGGGTTAGTAGCGAAGCCTCCATTTCTCATACATGATAGAATTATCAGTAGCTGTAAGTGTATGTGGGGGTGGGGTGTGTGGGTGTGGGTGTGTGACATTCCCCATGTCCCACCCCCAAGTCCCTAAACCTAGAGAGTTTTAAAACTTCCCTATAGGTTTGTTCACAGTCAGTAATCACTGTCTTATATTTTGTTCTTAGAAGAAGGGGCATAAAACAAAAATCAGTCACAAGGCAAGACTATATTATGGGTGAGCTAGCAAGAGATGGAGACTATATTGGGGCAAGAGAGGAGCAAATGTATAAACATCCTATGCAGATGGAGCTTTCCACGAAGGCTGTTTACTGAAATGATTGAAGAAGGACATATGCTGTGAAGGAGCCCCAGAAAGCCTGTAGCAGTGGCATCATTTAAATGAGCACATCAGATAGAGCTAAGGGCAGAATACTCCAAGCAGAGGGAACTGTGGAAAAAGCATAGAGAGCATGCATACATGAAGCAGAGACCAAGGTAGTGGTAGGAGTGGTGAGAGAAGTAGGTCCTTAAGAGGTTCCTTATTCACAGGCAGACGAAGAAGAAGAGGAGGAAGAGGAGGAGGAGAATAGGAGAAAAAGAGAGGAGGAGGAGGAGGAGGAGAAGAAGTGTAACTTTGCTTTTTACTCTTGAGGCAAGGCCAGGGTTACCCTTGAGAGTGGTATTGTCATCACTGAGGCACAGGAGGATGGTGGCCAGAGAGTAAGGAGATAGTGGGTGATGGCGGGGATAGAGAAAGGGCTAGAAGAGAAAGTCTAGAAGCTTTAGATCCAGGAGACCTGGGACAGTAAGAAAGGCTTCAATTTTCCTCGCCTGTGCTTTTGCTCTGTTGCTAAATCATGAATCAGAGCCAACCCCAAAGGGAACCTGTAGGTAAATTGAAGTGGGAGGAGGTAAGTGAATAGAACTAAGGAGTAGGATGGATGGAGCCCTGCATCCAAGCGTTTACTTGCTAGTGGCTCTTCAAGTGGTCCCCATCACAGCAAGCGGCAGGGTAACCCAGGATGTGTGTCTTAAATCAGAAAGTGTAGGCCTCAAGAGGAAATCAGGCTAATGGACACCTGCTGTGGGTTTTGTGAACAACTAAGGTATGTAAGTGGAGAAGTCCAATAGTCAGAAACCATGAGTCGACTTCCTGTAAGCCACTAAGGGTGGGTTCCCTCTCTCTCTCTCTCTCTCTCTCTCTCTCTCTCTCTCTCTCTCTCTCTCTTCCCAAAGGGATAGAACTCAGTGGGAGGCCTTGGCCATCGTGATAAATGTCACATAGAAATGAGTCTATCTTCCAGTGAGCCCCTTGGGGCTGCAAAGGGGGTACTGCTGTGGCGGTTATAAAGATAAGTCATTGCAACGCTCCAAATATCCTATTTTGTGAGTAGGAATTCTGGAAAATAGAAATTCATGAAGAATAAAATACAAACTCAGGGTCTAATGGTGAGGTTTTAGTAGTAAGACATTGACTTAGCATGAATGAGGCCCTAGGTTGAATCCTGCACACACACACACACACACACACACACACAGGGGGGGGGGGGGGGGGGGGGAGTCAACAACAAAAAACCTGAAATTCTGCTACCCAGTGGTAATAATAGCTCCTATTTTTTTTAATTTTAAAAGTGAGAGCTACATTTTACATTTCATTTGATGCTTTGCTCTTAAAATTAACCTAGCCTAGTTTGGCCAGCAAAATGGCTCAGTGAGTAAAGGCTCTTGCTGCTAAACCTAATACTTAGTTTCAGTTCCAAGAACCACATGATAGAAAGAGACACCAACTCCTGAGCACTGTCCTCTGATATTTGACTCTGTACATATGACTTGGCATACGTGAGAAAACACCTGGTCAGGCATGATGAGTAATAGCACTCACTTAGCTGAGGCAAAGAGATTTTAATTTCAAGACCAGTCTATGGTACAGACTTAGATCCTGTCTCAAAAAAATAAGATAAAATGAGAAAGAGAGAGAGAGAGTAAGAGAAATGAAGGAGGAAAGAAAGGAAGAGACAATAGAGTGGGGGGAAAACTTTTGTAATAATTTTCAAAGTCATATCCTATTATTTAAAAATATAAACTTAAGGTTCAATAGCATTCCATTTATAGAGGTAACAACACATTTAAGCATTTTTCCAGTTGTGGAACCTAATTTCTTTAAAGTTTGACACTTTATTATTAAATTATTATAAACGTCTAGTGGAAGAGTTGGATCCATTTATAATCATTATCACACTATGTTTGCTGATTTATTATTATTATTATTCATTATTAGTATTATTATTGAGGCAGGGTTTCTCTGTGTAGCCTTGGCTGTCCTAAAACTCACTCTATAGACCAGGCTGGCCTCAAACTAGGATCTGCCTGCCTCTGCCTCCTGAGTGCTGGAAGTAAAGGTGGGTACCACCACCTATTGGCTATTGGTCATTTTATGTTCTTGCTGTTTGATTTGGGCTGATCTCTTATAATACAAAATATAATTGCTTCTCTCTCAAATAATTACAGGTTTTAAGTTCCCATTTTACTCTGCTAATAATTAAATTTTGAAAAATTGTTCATTTCCTTCATCAGCATCATGAATGAAATGTTATCTTTGAAGTATCACCCTGTGGAGTTCAAACTTTTAACACATTAGCATTCCATTTTATATTGTTATAACTGAATAGCACCCAGTGAGTAATATATAAAGCACAGGCATGTGTTCAGCTCATCAATCTGAAGGCTGAACAGTCTGAGAGTATGATGCCTGTATAGGCTACTTTCCCATTACTACGACTAATACTTGACAAGGGCAACTTAAGGAAAGAGATTTTGGCTCACAGCTTTAGGGTACAATGCTTCCCTGGCAAAGGTGTAATGGCACAATGCTGCTGTTTTCCCTACTACCACCAAAACTCTCATATCTGTTTGCACACACCCACACACACACACAGGTTGCATGTTCACAATTTATTTATACACATGTATGTTGAGGCCAAGGCCTCAACATTTGTGTCTTACTCGATTGCGCTCAAACCTTATTATAAAAAAAAAATAAAAAACATTTAATTTTTATTTTATGTCAAGGAGAGTTTTGTCCACATGTATATCTGTATGTACAAGCCTGGTGCCCATGAAGGCCATAGAGGGTGTTGGATCTCCTGGATCAGGAGTTACTGATAGTTGTTAGCTGTCATTTAGGTGCTGGGGAGTTGAACCCATATTGTTTGCAGACCTTTAAGTACTCTTTAACCACTGAGTCTTATCTCTAGCCTTTTTTGAGACTGAACTCACCAATTCTGCCAGACTGACTGGCCAGCAAGCCCCAAGGACTTACTGTCTCTGACTCCTTAGTGCTGGGATGGAAAGCATAATCAGTTTTTTTTGTGGGTGTTGGGAATCCAAAAATCAGGTCTTTACATGTATAGGGCAAGCCTTTTACAAACTGAAAGTCTCCCAACCTTAGTTGCTCTGTTAGTTCAGTCCAGAACCTAGTCCTTTGAATGTTACCATATTTAAGGTAAGTCCTCCTTTTCATTTAAATATTTTTGGAAACATCGTCACTGACAGATCAGGGAGTATGTCCCTATGGTGATTCTGAATCTTCTCACCTTAACAATGAAGCTTGCACATCAGAGTCCCAGTATCTGCTCTGCTTTATCCGTGTTGTAACACAACAATGGAAACATAAAGACTCTGTCTAGAAAACATTTAATCCAAAGCCACTCCATCTATATGTTCCATGAATTCATTGATCCAGAGCCACCATCATGACCCCATCATCTTTCACAGGTCCCACCTTAATTCATATTCCAACACATGAAACTTGAGAATACCTACAAATCACAGCATGCTTTTCCTTCTTGCTCCTTTCCTTACCCTATTCTACATAGCACACATCTTTAAGATATAATCTGGGACTCCATATGTGATTATTTTACCATTGGTATCATATTTCCCTAGTCATGAGTTCCTTTTCTCTTTTACATTATTTGTCCAGTCAAAGCAACAGCATTATTTTTGCCCTTCATTGTTTTGCTTATTGATTTACTATTGATACTTATTTTATAACACAATTTCATACTTGTTTTCTTTCTTCTTGATCCCATGCTGCAGCTCATCAACAAGTAGTTGAAGAACCAGAAAATAAAGGGAGCTCGATATCTGAGACTGTCTTTCCTCTCAATGGGCAGTCATTTCATTTGCTCAAAATCTGTAGATTTTTTTTTTATTGTTTTCAGATATTTAATTCTATGATGGAGAATGTTTTTGATTTTATTAATTCTTAGGTACCCTGGGCACTTCAAGTATCGCAGAAATATATGTGATATTAGGTAATCTCACACTATCAGAAATTGTCTTACAAATTTCATTGTGCACACACTTCAACTGTTGTGTCTGTGGTGTTCTATGCCCCTCAGTTCTGATAGAGTAAAGGCTTAAGCTCTATGGCCATGCCTTCTCTCTGTTCTTATGATGTCCACCCCTTGATGCTACTTTTTCTGTGAGCTTAATTTATCATTATGACTGTGCTGTACGTTATCCTCCTGAACTATGTAACTGTGCGTTGGGACAGTGATACTTCAAGTGTTCTCTGGGCAGTGCTAAAATTGTTCCAATTCCCCCTTGAGACCAGGCCTTGAGTTTCCACCTGACCTCAAACAGTAGTCAAGTAAGTAGGCCCTGTCACAGAGACAAGCTGACCATGGGACTCACTAGGCCTACTTTGGTTACTGTTTGACATTTTGTGTAAAAGAGAAAAGAGATACAGAGACAAAGACAGAGAGACAGAGACAGTGACAGAGACAGAGACATAGAGAAAGAGATTATTTTATAACCTCTGATGCTTGGTCTAGTATTCCAATAGACAGACAGAGGGACAGAAGGGAGAAAAGAAGGATGGATAGATGGATGAATAAATGAATCAAAAAGTGGTCAGAGAGATAGGTGGGCTGATATATGGTGGAAGGAATTGTAGAAGGATGGGTGTGTGAAAGGAGGAAGGAGGGGTAGAAGGGTGGCCAGAAGAGGCTAGTTGGGGAAAGGAGGGTGACAGAAGCACAGTTGCAGAGACATGAATCTCATATCTCCTCACTGACCTGATGCTGAGGTCTGGCCTCCCACAGGGAGGATTTCCTGGTCCCTGGTCATGCTCATTGTAGAGGGGATGCTGCTCTTGTACCTGGAGCTGGCTGTGGGGCAGCGCATGCGGCAAGGCAGCATCGGTGCCTGGAGGTGCCCATACCTCAGTGGTGTCGGTATGTGGGACCCTTTTCAGATCATCTGACAGGGGTTGTGGGTTTCTGAGCATCACTGGTATGCATGGGCTGGACCTGTGACTGGATAGGAACCAACTCCCAAGGGGGCTACCATGGAGCTCGGGCAGAGAGAGGCCCTGGATTCTGGCCCTCACATGGTACCCCATCCCACCCCCAATGAAACTTCCACCTTAGGGCATCTCCACTCTGGACCTCAGCTTGATATTCTCTGACTGGCTGGACATAGCATTCATTTCGTCCCAGCTACCTATCCTCTGGGGATGTACACAAATGTCACCCCCTGCTTAATGTGTGCCTGGTGCTGAACATGGCATGCACGAGTGTGAGGTCATTTTCATCTTCACCACACCACTTAGGGGCGTTGAGGGCATCATAGTGATACCTGGATGCACAAGCCAAGCATCTATGTGAACATACCAGGTGTGGCCTACTGCACCCTTCCAGAGTGACCTTCAGTCACTGTCAAATGGCACCTCCATGATGTGATTCTCCTAGTTTGTAAAAGACCAGGATCTAGAGCCATCAGAGTTCATACATGTTCTGTGTACTTTTCATGTCCAAGAAAAGGGAAGCAGACAGGAAGCCTGAGCCATTGTTTAGGAATGAGGAAGGGTCCACCTGATGTGACCTCCTGCATCTTTGGAAGAAATATGTCCGGGGTATTAGAACTCATCATCTTCAAACTGCCTCCTCATGATGAGAAAGGCTATGAAGGCCATCAGAGTGTGCTGAGGCAGCAATGTATACTGTATATTGGAAAACAGGGGAGGCTGCCTGGCCCCTTGGGCACTGACATGCACTTACTGGCCTGAGTTCCCAGTGGAGTGGGAGGAGTTGCTCTGTAATGTTACTGATACCTGTATAGTCTGCCACATGCAAAGTCAACAACTTACAACTCTTCTGGTTATGTGTGGGATGACAAAGGTTGACAACACTCCCAAGTAAACTCACTTTAGAGCAACCTAATGGCAAACTCTCACTTCTCACAGTGATACCCTCTGTGGGACCTCATAGATCAGGCCAGGCTGGGGGTAAGTGTTGTCTGTCTGTCACACTCCTGCCACATGGATGGGGCTGGCTCCAGGAACTCCACACTCCAAAGGAGCAAGTTCACATCAGGCATGTGGTTAGCCCTTCTCCATAGCTCTGCTGGGTAGTTTTGGAAAGCTCAGAGCTTTAGTTTGCTCTTTGGAAGGAGGATAATGCTTTTGTGTGAACTAACTGCACACAAAATACTGAGCCCAGGACCTGACACTTAGATGTCAAAAAACCAATACTGATCTACCATCGAGATGATCAGAGTTGAGGGAGTAGTAATTCTCAAGAAGATGTCATAGGTGTAGTATCAGGTCTAATGAAAGCCTAAAGGAAGAGTGTTCTTGTTTGGGGATCTCACCATAGTTGTGTCATTCAAGTCCCACTGGTTAAAATTACACACATCTGATCTTCAGCATGGCCCTCTGCTTTGCTCACAGGTGTTGCTAGTGTGGTGGTCTCCTCCTTCCTCTCAATGTACTACAACGTCATCAATGCCTGGGGCTTCTGGTATCTCTTCCATTCCTTCCAGGTAAGCCAACCTCTGGTCAGAGCAAAAGCAAAAGGGTAGAAAATGCAGGGCCCTCACCAAGTGGGGAGCTGGTAGAGGATGAGAACGCCAGCCTGTGGGAACCCTCTCAGTGAGGGGGGAGCGTGATGGGAGCCACAAGCCAAGCAAGGGATGACAGAATCTGGATCCACTACTTGTCACAATGTAAGCCAAACTATGCACTGTGTGTGTGTGTGCGTGCACATTCGTGTGTGTTTGCATGTGCGTACACACACATGTGCACACTCATTTCTGAGGAGCAGGTCCACAGCACTCATTGGAATATCTACAGGAATATTTTCAAGACAAGCATTTTAAACAGTGCATTATCTAAATTCTTGTTACTGATATTCTGGAAGAGGTCTAGGCTTTGGGGAAAATAAATAAATGCCACAATTCCACAGTGAGCGCTGGAATGTTCCTCTTCACCAGTCATATTCTATCCCACCCCACCCCCATCTTCATCCTTTTTACTCTCAGAACTCTAATCCCACTGCCTCCATATCAGCCTCTTTCCAGATGGAAAAAGAAGAAGGACCCAGGAATTACCACTCCTAATATCCATGCATTCCATACTTCACAAAAATCCCCCCACTTACCTCTGCAGTAAATCCTCTCCCAAGGTCATAGGATAATGACACAGCAGACCTTCACTTGGACGATCTATGGGCCATGCAGGTCCCCGGAACATATAAATCTACACTGGCATGGCCATATACACGACATAAGAGCTTTTGTTCAATCCCCGAGCCTGAGGAAGTGAAGCTCTACAGGACTCTACTTTATGGGAGGGTGTCGTCCTTCTTAGCGGGTACCTTTAGCCAAGCAAATGTAAGGACCCTATCTTTACCTTCTGATGCAGATGAAGGAGAAGAAAACTGAAAATCTCTCAGTTGTTCCATGCCCTAGAGTTTCTTCATGTAGCATGTTCATTGGCAGGAATATTAAAAAACAAAAAAATAAAAATAAAAACAAACAAACAAAAAAAAAAATCTGAAGTCAAGCTCATCTCAAGCAAAGGACCCCAGAGGTATCCTCAGATTTGCAGCCAAATATGTGAAACAGTGTGAGTTAGAGTGGCCTCAGCAGAGGAGCCCAGAGAATGTCGGCTAGGCAACTGAGCTTAGAGGGCTTCTGTTTCTTAGCTGGGACATGCTGCTGGTTCCATCAGATACCACAGTGTCTCCCTCCTGTGGCCTGTCCATCCAAATGGGCTCACTGTTCAAGATTCTAACTCAAGTACGTTCACAGCTTTGTTTTTAAATTATTTTTAAAGTTTATCTTATTTATTTTTATGTATATGGGTGTTTCACCTGAATGTCTATGTACAACATGCATGCCTGGTGCCTGCAAAGGCCAGGGAGAGCGTGTCAAATTCCCTGGGACTAGAGTTACAGAAGGGAGCCATCCTATAGTTACTGGGACTCTAACCTGGGAAAAACAGCCAGTACCCTTAACTAGTGAGCCATCTCTCGAGCCCTACAACTGGTTTTGAACAGGGTAGCTACAAGGATCTGGAAAGACTAGGCCAGGAAGCCTCTGATCCACTGTACTCTGTTGTTTCGCGCAAGCCAGGCTAGCCCATATTTTCAGGACAAGGTGTGAAGCCTCCTGTCAAAGATGTCCTATCATCCACCCAAGCCCTTGGCCTTTCCCTTGACTCTCTGTTGATTCTCACTTCATTCCAAAGGATCCCCTGCTGTGGTCTGTCTGCCCACTGAATGGTAACCAAACTGAGCTACGATGAGGAGTATGAAAAGGCTTCGTCAATGCAGTACTTCTGGTGCAGGAAAACACTCAACATCTCACCATCCATCCAGGAGAATGGAGGAGTGCAGTGGGAGCCAGCACTGTGCCTCATCCTGGCCTGGCTGATGGTGTATCTGTGCATCCTGAGGGGCACTGAGTCAACCAGCAAGGTGTGCTAGGGGAGTGTGATGGGACTGAATCTGGTCCATGCTAGAGCTGTCTCTTGCTGTCCAGAGTAGAGGCTCAGTGGGTCAGAAGGCATGGATGGTGTTATTGGCATGTCCCTGTACTAGCTGACAGTGGAGGGTGTCAGAAGTGATTAAAGTTGTAGCACTGAATCTGAAATGACAGGCCCAACCAGTTCTCACACTCACCTGTACCAGGTCATTTCATGGAGATATTCAAACACCCTGCTATTCCAGTCATAAAACCTCAAATGCCAGAGCTATTATTCTGTGGAGAGGGAACCTCAACATCAGACTAGCCAGCCTCTGGGGACTTTATTGTGTAGTTGGATTTGGGGTCCCATTTCAAAGTGCTTTCAGGAAATCAATACTACCCAGAACTGTTGGGTTCTCTTGTTTTTTGTTTTGTTTTGTTTTGTTTTGTTTTGTTTTGTTTGTTTTGTTCTGTTGTGTGGTATGAGGGGTTTTAGTTCTTGTTTTGGCTTTTATTTTTAGAGTGTCTCCTTATGTACTTCAGGCTGGCATGAAACTGGCTGAAACGACCCAAGTTAGCATCAAACTCAGTGATCCTCCTGACTCAGCCTTCCGAGTGGCCGGATTTTAGACCACAGATATGCCAAAATACCCAGCAAAGGCCTTTTATTTGCCTAAGCTCGTTCTTTCTGTTGAAATGCCCAGGTTCCATTCATCCTAGGGCTGGAGTATCTGCTGTATTTCCATCACCCATACCTGTTTCAAGCTGGGGTGAATGCTCCATACTCAGCTATTCAGCAAAGCAAATCCATAGTTGATCACGGTGTCTTATTCTTGTAACAGCCCCTCAGAGTAGATACATGGGGTCACTCCAAAAAGGCTTAGATAGGCAAAGTATTCTTCACAAAATCACAGCCAGGGACTGCACACTCAGGACATAGACCAGATTTACTCCAGCTCTTCCCATCCTATTGGTGAAATGCACAGCATGAATGTTCTCTTCACATCTTTTGTGACTTAGTCATTTACAATTTGTCTTCTTCTGAGAATCCCATGAGACCCCTAGATCTCACTCTTCTGATCACCTGCCTGCCTTCTCGAGTACTGACATGTTTGTTTGCTTTTGTTCTTTCATGAGGCATCAAGCTTAGAACAACCTATGTCATTGAGATATTGCATGACAACACCAATGTTGTGCCTGGCGTGACATTTCACATGTTTTCTAAGTCCCCATAGTGGCCAGCCCCACATAGTCATCTTAGCCCCACAGCACTTTGCCTCACAGCTGAGCATAAGAATTGGGGTGTTCTTTCTCAGCTGAGCTCAGACCTAGCAGCATCTTCTCTGTCCCAACCTGGGCCAAGCATGATCCACAGATCTAAGGGCGATGTCTGTACCCTTGAATATTAAAGCAGTCCTTTCCTCTCCAGGCCTCTTATAGTTGTGAAAATAAGTAGAGTCTGGACATTATTCTCCTCTGAAGTTTTACTTACTGGTCAGTGTTATTTCTCCTGATAGGTTAAGCTAAAGCTAGATCACATGTCCAGCCATCTACTTCCCACAAGAAAAAGAAGGAAGCCACTTTGTGAGGACTCTAGAAAGCCCATAAGAAACACGGACCACTGGCGGGGTAAGGGGGAAGTCCAGAGCTTTCCCCAAATGTCTTCTAAGTGCCCAGTGTTATGGACCGGGATCAGACCTCCACCATGCCCATGAATTTCTTTCACATCACTGGCAAAAGACTCTTATCCATTTGCATCTCACCTGGTTTGACATATTAGATATTTGGGTAAATTCACTAACCCCTAAATGTGTAAGCAGCCATGGTAAACATATATCCCACTTTCTCAGTGTCCTTCTGACAGTCTTAGAAGTTCATGAAGTATGGTGCCATGCCAAGGAAGAAATGGAAGTCTGAGATTAATTCAAGCATATCAAGATATGGGTTACTAGCTGGGTTTCTCAGGGTGGATCCAACCTAAAGAAGATTGATAAAACAAAACCAACCTTGTGAAAAGTTTTGTTTCGTTTTGTTTTGTCTATGAATCTAGGCAAAATCCCTTACAGTTTTATGCCCATGATACATTGTTTTTTAAATTTTATTTATTAACATAATATCCGTGCTTGCTTATGAAGGGCCTGATGCTTTGATACAAGTATGAAACACATAGCAGCTAGACCAATGCCACTAACATTTCCTTCTCCTCATACATGAATTATATACATTTTTTTACTCTTCTAGTTATTTTTATGTATCATGGATTCTTGTAGATTAGAGTTACCTATAGTGCTGGGCAAAGAAGCAATGATTTCTGCTTCTAATTCCTGTATTTTGGTGACTCTTGTCTAACCTCTGTCTTCCCTCGCTTCTTTTCCCATCTTCTTGGAGGTTCATTTACCACTTTCTACAAATGAGTGCAAAAAATGCATTATTTGTCTATGATTTGTTTTATTTTCTATGATGCCTGAACTTGTCTATACCTTTACATGTGACAAGATTTCATTCTTTTTATGGCTAAGTAGTATTCCTTTGTGGATACATACCATGTGATATCTATATGTTCACTTTCCATAGATGGTTTTATATCCTAGATTTTTTTAAAGGAATATCACAGTAAAAATGAGAGTGCTGCTATATCCTTGATTTATGGCTTTTAAGATCCCTTTGCAATAATATCTAATTGTGGTTTTTATTTGTATTCCCTTGAAGATTAATGATGCTGAATTTTTGTTCATATATTTGCTGGCTATTTGTGTCTTAACTTTTTGATGTATTTATTTTATTTGACACATATGAGTATTTTGTTACATGTGTATGTGTATGCCACATGTATGTCTGACACTCGCAGGGATAAGAAGAGGGCTATGACAGTGGTTATGAGTTGCCAGGTGGGTGCTGGAAACTGAACCCAGGTCCTCTGCAGGAACAGCAGGCGCTCTTAACCACTGAGCCAACCCTAAAGTCTCCTCATGTCTTTTTAAATAAATGTCTATGTAGCCCATTTCTTTGCCCATTTTTTTAAGGTGGACTCTTTGCTCTCCAGTTGTTTGAGCTCTGAACAAAAAGAATTAAGGGAATGAGAGGTATTGGCAATAAAACTGTGAAAATATTAATGAAAGATGTCAAGATGACTCCAGGAAAGGAAAGATACTCTATGGAGCAGAAGATGTCCTAGTTAATTTTCTGTTCCTGTGAAGAGACACTATGTTCTATGTACTCTGTACTCTGTACTATGTACTATGTACTATGTACTCTGTACTATGCTTATCAAAAAGCAGAATTTAATTGAGACTTTGCTTACAGTTTCTTTGAGTCTATGATTGTGGCAGGAAGTGTGGCAGCAGGCAGGCAGGAAGAATGCCTGCTTATATCTAATCCACAGGCAAGAGGCAGAGGGAGGGGAAGGGTGAATGGAGAAGGAGGAGGAGGTAGGAGATGGGAGAAGAAAGAGAGAGATTGGGTTCAACCTGGGCTCCCTCAGTGGCATACAGCACTCCCTTCAACAAGGCCACTTCTCCTAACCTTCTAAAAATAGTTCTACCCACTGTGAACCAAGGGCTCAAATATATGAGCCTGTGGGGACCATTCTCATTCAAACCATCACTGAGTTGGTATTATTATTATTATTATTATTATTATTATTATTATTAAAGTGTACATACTACCCAAGACAGTATACAGATCCAGTTCAATCCTTACTAATAATATTCATAGAATCAGAAAGAAAATCTTAAAATCTACATGACACTATTGAATAAAAGAACGAAACTGAAGTCATATTAATACCTGATTTTAAGTCTGTCTACAATGTGTCTGGTATTGGCTTCAGAAAAGACAAGGAGACAAGTAGAACATAGTAGAGTACCTGGAAGACCACATATTTCTGTCAAAGACACCACGAGAATACATTGGAAAGCCATCAAATCAATTGCTGATGCTAGATCCACATCTCACATGCTGTACAAAAGTCCAAAGTATGAAAAGTCTAAGGCGAAACACTTGAAGACTTAGATTTTTGTGTACCTATGTTTTGGGATGAGACCCGAAAACTTGCAACAAAGTAAAAACCAGTAGGATTACATCAAAGAAAGAACTTTCTGTGCAATAAAAGAAATAGTCAATATCATGAAGAAAATATTTAGGAACTCACACACACATTCACAGAGTAAGGGGGAGACTTAAATAAATAATATTATTTTGTTAGTTTTACTAAGTAATGACAATTTTAAAATAGTAAATACATAAAAACCAAATTTAATTATGGCATTTTAATACATAAGTATCATTGCTCCTTATTCTTATTCACCCTCTCTCTATCCTCCTCTTTACCCCTTCTTTCTGGTATAATTTAGAGGAAAATACATGTTTGAGGTGTAAGAATAGAGGAATTACTATAAAAGTGCAAAAAGAATAGTCATAAAAAGCTGCTCAAATGCGATGATTGTGGTTATACATTGTTTATGAACTAATAAAGCAATGAAGATCAGAGAAGCAAAGCATCAAGGCTACCAGAGAGCTTTGGTCCTGTACCAGGGCTGGAGAGATATTATCCATAGCAAGCTGGAGACAAATTGCCAAGACTAAATCCTTAATGCCCTGCTCCTATCTTATATATAGTGCTGGGGTTTAAAGCTGTGAGCTCTGTTTCTCTTTTAGACTGATTCACTTCTCATGTAGCCCTGGATGGCCTTGTAAATCTAACATTAAGTATTTTTGGTTTTTATGTTTTTCTACTCTCTGTTGTTGACTGTGGCCTTCTCTTGTGGCTCACCTTTTAGTTAAACTCTGTAGGGATATGGAAGAGTGTTATCTCTCTCCCTCCGTCTTTGTTCCAGGGGATTAAGGTTTTGATTTAGGAACATGCTTTCTCTCATTCACCTAACTCTGTCAGATAATTTCCTTTGTGAATGTCTTCTTTGCATATCTTCTGTTACACGCTATTGTAAATAGTGTCTTTCTCCTTATTTCTCACGGTTGTTTATGTTTGGTGGCAGAAGAAACAAACATTTTTTTATGTTAGTCTTGTACCTTGAAATCTTGATGCATTTCCTAATGAATTCTCACAACTACAGATTGCTTCTGTTTACTCTATAAACTATCCTATAACCTACGGATATGATTTAGCACATTTCTTTTAAGTGTCTGTATTTCAGCCCTTTTTTATTGTGGTTTCACTATTATTACTGATTTTATTGGAGTCTCAGGCACAATTGTTTTCCTGTACTTTGAACACAGTGAAATTCCAAGTGTTAGGTGAACACTCTGACTAGTTCTTTGATTTACTATAAAGGCTTTTTCAGACTGCTTTTTAGAGAATACTTTCTGGGCCAGGATAAAAGTTTCCATGGCCTTTGCTTATTGGTTAGGTTAGGGAGTAGTTGGTTGGTTTTTTTGTGTTTGTTTGTTTGTTTTTTTGTTTTGTTTTGTTTTCTGGGGTTTACCATTGTCCACGGAGAGATACAACACTTTCCTCCCTTTTGCTTGTTGTTCTAGTTAGAGTAATAATGCTATGAGGAAAGGCCATGACCCAAAGCAATTGGGGAGGAAGAGGGTTTATTTGGCTTACACCTCCATCAGGAACTCAAGGTAGATTCCTGTAGACCAGAACTGATGTAGAGGCCACAGAGGGTTGCTGCTTACTGGCTTGCTCATGGCATGATCAGCTTACGTTCTTTTAAGAACTCAGTACCACCAGGCCAAGGATGGCACCAGCCACAATGTGCTGCTCCCCTCCCCATCACTAATTAAGAAAATGCCCTGCAACTTATGGAAGCATCTTCTCAGTTGTGGTCCCCTCTCCTTTCAGATAACTCTAGTTTGTGTTAAGTTGACATAAAACTAACCAGCACCATTGTAAAGCTCTGAGCCCTGCCTATAGGATCTATGTTAGCCTGACCCTCCATTCCTGCACAACACAGACATGCAGACGCTGACACCCAGGATTCGAGATCTAGATCCCACTTGTGCATCTATGGCTCCTGTTCTAAACTTTGGCATCCATTCAGGTCCCCTTCTTTTGGTTCTGACACTTAGTTTTTCCTCGCTTTTTTTTTTTGAGATTGGCTTTTATGTCCAAGATGTTATAATTACTGATTTTATTTTATTTTATAGTTTTAGAATTATTTCTTTCCCCCTGCTCCTGCCATTCTCTCTCTCTCTCTCTCTCTCTCTCTCTCTCTTATTTCCTTCCTTTCTAGTATATATTCTCTACTGTTTGAAATTTGGACTTTCATATCTCCTTCCAGGTGTGTGCTAGACCTGGTTCCCCTCTTCCATTTTAAACATTATCGTCATGCAGTTCAGGCCCTTTGAGCCTATAACTTTCTAAATACCGCCAAACTTAGGATGCACAAGGCACTGAGATCAGTCTCTGGCTCCAGGGATGGACACACACACACACACACACACACACACACACACACACACACATACACACACACACAATTTTATTTGTAAATACTCTTTCTTGCATTCCAGCTATCTTTGGGAGAGAGGAACTAGCTTTAAAATACCTTCCTGTGGGGCTAAAGAGATGGTTCAGCAGTTAGAAAAGCTTGGACATTGTTCTTCCAGAAGACCGGAGTTTAGTTCCCAACACTCAACATCAAGTACTTCAAAGTCAACTCCAGAGAATCTGATGTTTCCCTTCTGGCCTTGTGGGCACCTGCACAGACATGGTACAAAAACATGTACATATACATATACATGTACATATACATATAACTAAATAAATCTTCTTTAAAAATATTGTTCTTATAAGGCAAGTTTGTTTATCTGGGGGGTGGAGAAGGATGTCTGCTCAAGACAGAGTTTCTCTGTGTAACACCCCTGGCTGTCCTAAAACTTGTTTTGTAGACCAGGCTAGCCCTTGAACTCACATAGATCTGACAGTCTCTGCCTCCTGAGTTCTGGGATTAAAAGGGTTTGAGCCATCATGCCTGGAAAGGGCAAGTTCTAAGGATTGTAAATTTTGTTAGATTTGCTTTCCATATAAACATATGTTTTTTGGCCCCATTTGTTTTCTTCTTTCATTCTGTATTTCTTGTTTTTTGTTTGTCTGCTTGTTTGCTTGCTTTCTTCTTTTTGAGGCAGGCTTTTTCTGTGTAGCCCAGACTCTCCTGGAACTTCCTCTGTAGACCAGGGCTGGCCTCAAACAGAGATCTGCCTGCCTCTGCTTCCTGATTGCTGGTATTAAAGGCGTAGTCTTATCACTGCCTGTCAATGTATGGCAGTGTTTTTAAACATTGTTTTATGTGATTTTGTCTACATGAACCATGTGCATTCCCAGTGCCCATAGAAGTCGGAAAATGCTGTCAGATCTCTGGAATCAGAGTTAGCCACTCTGTAAGCCACTGTGGGTACTGGGAATTGAACCCAGGTCATTTGGCAGAGCAGACAATGAATGCTCTTTCTCCTTGAAAATCTTCATTTAGGATTTATGTTAATCTTTTCCCTCCTATTCCACAGGTCTTATGGAACTTTTGATTGCATATTACACTATCCATGTCATCATTTCTTTGGGTTATCTTCTATGTTGTTAAAAGGGAATCTGAGGTAGTTTTAATGAGAATGTCCCCATAAACTCACATGTTTAAATACTTGTTCCCTAGCTGGTGGGAAACTGTTTTAGGAAGGATTAAGAGGTGTGGCCTTGTTGGAAGAGGTGTGTCTTTCTGCCTGCCTTCCTGCCTGACTGCTGCCTGCCTGCCTACCTGCTGCCTGCATGCCTACCTGCCTGCCTGCCTGCTGCCTGCTGCTATGCTTTCCTCATGATGATCATGGATTCTAACCTTCTGCAGCCCCAAATTAAACACTTTCTTTTAATAAGAGGAAGACAAATGTTGGTACTAAGGGGTGGGGCATTGCTGTGACAGGAAGCTAGCCATGCTTTTTTGCTTTTGGAAGGAATATGGAAAACCTGGGGAAATTGGATTAGGAAAGCTGTTGACTGCAAGTAAGCAGCGCTGGGAATGGACATCCTAGTAAGAGCTTGGAGACAACAGTGCTAAGATCATTGAGGGTTATGGATGCTTAGCTCAAGAAACTTCAGAGGGCAACAAAATTAGTGACAGTGTTAGAAACCATTCTTGTGGTGCTTGGGGAAAAAATGAGGATGCTTTCTGCCTGAGGGCAAATTGAAATAGTTGGACTAATTTTATAGGCAGAGGATATTTCAAAACAGCCTAATATTAACTCTGTTGCATGGTTATTAGTAATCAAGCATTCATGCAGAGCTACCATAAAAATAATAAGCAGGGCAAAAGAAACACAAAATGTATAGTTTGAGGAGGGGAAAAAGCACCAAGAAATTTGATGTCTGTACTGAAAGAGATAAGGAGAAGGCCTAGTGTGAAATGGAATAAAGGGAGTGTTGTCTTGGGGTGGAGAGCCCACCCAGCTAACCCGAAAACTTGCATAAAGGAAATGCCTTTTGTATTTCTATAAAGCTGCAATGTGGGAAAATGTTATGCAAATATAATTCAAGAAGGGGAACAGGCTCTGACCAAAATGGCTGAACTTGGCTTCATTGGCCAGGTCATTCTGGCTTTAGATCCCTGGAATGATACTGAGTAAAGGAGTTGTGGAATCTTCCTCCGCAGTTAAGAAAATCCTCTGAAGCGAGGTGTTTGGCATGGGAATCCCTTCAAGGAAAACCAGAGAAGCTGTATGTGAATTTATGAAAATGAAGCCTGGATTGCATTGGAGACCTCAAGATCTTGGAAATGTCAAAATCATAGACTTACCAAGAAGCTTGGGACCAAATCAGAGAGAGAAAGACACATGTTGTAGCCAGCGGGAACTTGAAGGGAAGAGCCATCTAAGCCCATTGGCAGCAGATTAGAGCTATAGGATTTGGAGTTTGCCCTCCTGAATTTCCATTTGCCTATTAGAAATAGATTAGAGATACAGGATTTGAAGATTGCCCCGCTGGATTCTGTCATGCCTTGCTCCAGTATTTTCTAACTATATTACCATTCCTCCCTTTTGAAATGGTAATGTATATTCTATGCTGTTTGTTGCATTGAGTTTATAATTTACTTTTTTGATTTTACAAGGAGTTATAATTAAAAGTTGCCTTGGGTCTCAGAAGAAACTTAAAATAGTGTTCACATCATGAAAGACTGTGGGGACTGTTAGGAGTTGGACAAAAGTCATTTTGCATTATGATATGGCCACAAGCCTATGGCATACAGGTGTGGGGTGTGGTGGTTTGAATGAGAATGCCCCCATATGTGCATATGTTTGAATACTTGCCCCCCATTTGGTACAGTTCTTTGGGAAGGATTAAGAAGTGTGGCCTCATTGGAGGAGTTCTGATGCTGGCAGTGGGCCTGAGGTTTCAGAAGCCCAGGCCATTCCCAAATAGCTCCCTCTGGTTCCTGTTTGCAGAAAGGGATATAAGCGCTCATGGGCCAACACCATGCCTGCCTGCCAGCTGCCATGTCCTCACCATGATGGCCATGGGACTCTAACCCTCTGTAACCATGCACCCCTAAATTAAACACTTTATTTTCTGTGGCCTTGGTCATGGCATTTTGTCACAACAGAAAAGTAAGACAGAATCACTTTCATAGATTTTAATTGGCTTGATTCTGTAGTTAGAAAACATACTGGGCAAAATGAAATTCAGAATGTTCACCCTCACATGTGCAGGATATCAAAAGAAAAGAAAATTAAATATAGAAAGTGGAAATGAGGGGGCTGGAGAGATGGCTCAGTGGTTCAGGAAACTATCCGCTTTTTCCAGAGGACATGGGTTCAATTCTCAGCACCCTGTAACTCAAGCTCTAAAGGATCTCTCTCTCTCTCTCTCTCTCTCTCTCTCTCTCTCTCTCTCGCGCTGCTTGCTCTCTCTCTCTCTCTCACACACACACACACAAACACCACATGCATGCGAGCAAAACACCCAATTCATATAAAATAAAATTTTAAAAGAAAATAGAAAAGAAGTATACAGAGTGCTCATTGGGTAAAACTTATGTTGCTTTCTTTGAACCTGGTTTTAAGCAAGTTGGCTACCTGGCTCTTAGAGGCTGGCTGATGTGATTAGCTTAAGGTTCACAGTGTACAAAGACATCTTTAGGTCAAACTACATTCTATTGAACAGAATTACACTGAGTAATAACTCCCTGCCCACTAATTCTCTCTTCAACCATGTCTAATTCAATATTAACATTACAGTGAAATTTTAAACCAATAATTATGTTAATCATTGAAAACACTATTTTTTTAAGTCATTGATTCCAATTGTCCTACAATGTGGTGCTTTCGGTGGTAGTCATGGGCAGGAAAGTGAGTTCAGAGTACCCCAGTAGGGTGTATTTTAACACTGACATTGTTTAGAATTGATGGCTCCTGCTAATAATAGTGAAATAATTGTTGTGTGATATCTAATATTCACTTAAAATGTTCAGTGTCATGTTATCCTCATCTGCTCCTGAAGCCTACTATTCCCCCTTTGCTTATACCATTTAGCTTATTTCATTTTTGTATCAGTCAATACAAAATTGTGTTGCTATAACCAAATACCTAACATGGTCATGAGTGAGGCACTTTATTTTATTTCTGGATTGAAAGGCACAATCTAACATGGTGGAGAAGGATTGTACAATTCATGACAATAGACTCATGAGCCTAAGATTTTAACTATTGATGGACAAGGAAGCAAAGAACAGACAGGAAATGACAGCGGGCTATACAATCTCAAGACACTTACCCAATGATCTACTTTCTCCAGTGAGAGCCCAGCTCTGAAAGTTATATGTGGTGATATATTACTTATGACTTATCAAAGCTTGCCTGAGGATTCAGAAAGCAAAGCCAGCCACAAGCTATAGAGGTCAGGCAATGGTGATACATACCTTTAATCACAGAAACCATACTAGCTAGCCAGGCAGTATCCACATGCCTTTGGGTGGATTTCTGTGAGTTAGAGACCTCCCAGGGATACACTAGAGTGAATCAGTCTGAACGATTTAACAGAGCTCATGCCTTTAATCCCTGCTCTAGAGAGGCATATGAAAGACAGGAATCCAGTGTCTCAGGCAGCATTGTGAGATTTAATCTCTAGCCACCCCCGAGGATAGGCAGCAGTCTGAGGTTTGCTGGAGTCCTTGTGGAGACAGGATCACCCCCTTTTTTGGACTGAGGTAGATGTAAGACCTAGTGGCTCAGCTGCTTTGCTTCTCTGACCTCAGCTTGAAGCTTGAACCCCAATATCTGTCTCTGGGTTTTTATTTTCTGGCTGTTACAGTTTTACACCTCGAAGAGTGGAGCAAGACAGGAGGGTAAACATTACACATCCGAACTATGGTGTTTCATTACTTTGTCCCTCTGACTCACATGTATATCCTGGTGTCTTTTAATCATCAGCAGGCTGTTCAGGGCACGGGCCTGGCCTTCATCGTCCACACTGAGGCCATTAAAACATGGAAGTGTCCCAGCTCTGGTCAGTTCTCTACATCTTCATGCTGCTGATGATGGGTTTTGGGAGCATGCTTGGAAACACAGCGGCCATCCTCACCCCTCTGACGGACAGCAAGGTCATCTCCAGCTACCTGTCCAAGGAGGCCATTTCAGATCAGGACACCAGGCAGTGGAGGCAGGGCATGGGAGAGTGGCGAAAGGCAAGACAATCAGTGGAAGGGTCTAATTAGGGGCCATGTGCTTCTAAGACAACTCCAGAAAGGCTGCAGGGGTGTAGCTGTGCTCCTGCTAGGGTAATACTCGGTTCCACTTGGGTAAGTTGTTCTAGGTGCTTTATGCACATGTAATGTGCACCACAGAGACCCATTTTTAATTTCAACATCTTGCCACCCAGCCAGGATCATGAGAACCCTCCTGTGCCTCTGATGGCTCTATGTCCAGGATAGATAATGTCACATCTGATCACATGTCCTAGCTATCATGTGGGAAGTGTCCTCTTCCCCGCTCCTCGAAGCCTGATAGCACTTGGTTTTTTTTTTTTTTTTTTTTTTTTTTTTTTTTTCTGAAATTGGGTCTCTGTGGTCCACAGTACAAATGCATGTAGCTCCCAATCCAGCACTTAATCCTCTCCTGAGGGAGCCTCCCAGTGGCTGATATTGTATGGTATGGCAGTGGGAAGGGCTACTATGAATTCAGAGGCACCATGGAAAGCCTTAGGAAGTCAGAAGAAAACCTGGAAAGAGTCAAATATTGACTCTGCCATGTTGTGCAGTTATCTGACAACACTAAGCCCTGGTACCCCCGTATATAAGGGATCTCTGACTACTACCTTGGAGGCTTAATCTGCTCTGGTACATGACCAGAGCCTGGCATGTGAGAGCATCTATGTAAATTGTAGTTTCTTCCCAAACCAATCCTTATCTAGGGCCCCATACCACATTTAAGTCCACTTCTCACAGTCTCAGGGGCTATCTTTAGCATTCCCAGACTTTCAGCCATTATGATAGAATATATCCACGATGAGAAGGCAGAGGGTGGTCTTGAGTTTAAGCCTAGCAGCTTTGTTCCTGCTCTAACTCTGCCTGCTCTCCCATGCCAAGGCCAGGCCCTTCCAAGCACATAGTGACCATCTCTAGGAGGCAGTAGAGTATACTCGGAACCATCACTGATGGACAGAGTGGGAGGGCAGAGGGAATCTCACCGTAGCCCTGTGGACTGAGAGGGCTGGCACCCCCCCCCCCACCTTCTCTGGGAACTAACCTCTGGTCCACACCTGGGACCTCTGAAGGCCAACACCGGGGGGGAGATGATGTCTCATGACCAGTTCTTCATTGGTCATCCTCAGGCAGCCTCAGCCCTTTTCCCTTTACCTCAATAGCTCCCCCAGAGAGGATCAGATGGGTTGGGGTCACATTCAAACATCAAACCAGAACAGCATCTTCCCAAGGGCAGAAGGTATGCAAACTAGAGTCCCTCCCTCCAGAGCATGAATAAATCTGTCTCTCTCTGTGCTCCCAACAGATTTGAAAGTGACCTTCAGGCCATGACTTGCCGCTCCCTCAACTGGTACTGGAAGGCCATGTGGGCGTTTGTGAGTCCAATACTCATCATCAGCCTCTATGTCTTCTACCTGAGTGACTATATCCTCTCAGGGACACTGCAGTACCAAGCCTGGGATGGCACTCAGGTACCCGATGTTCCTGCAGGGCTGGGGAATAAGGCAGAGACCACACAGTCACTCAGAACACAGGGGACTATTGCTGTGCTGTGAGAAGGCTCCATGTGAGTATTTCACAGATGCTCAATTTAGCACAGCAGAAGTGGGCTATGAGTTTTTAACCATGATGCATGGAGAGAGCAAGAGATGCCCCAAAGCATCGCAGTGGGCCTTTCCCTAGAAGTACCAGTATCCTCTGGTGTGCCACACTGTACATATTTATACAGAACATTTCTACCACCACAGAAACCATTAGTCTGTGCTGAAGGTTACATAACATTTAGGGCTCTAGAATAAGGTACTAGAAAAATTGTTTTAATGGCATTCCTGGATAGGCTTCACACACATTCTCTCACATATGCTCGCAAAGGTCAGAATTTCCTTTCTTCGTGGTTTCTCTGAATTGCAGGGTAGTAGACACCACAGTCTTCACTCTTTAGCCTCTTCCCCTTCATAGAAGGCTTGGGTGAACAGTTCTCTTGGACTTGATAGGAGGGACCTTCCCCTGATGCTCAATCTCTTCTCCCAAGGGCAGCTGGTGACCAAGGATTACCCCCCACATGCACCAGCTGTCATCGGTTTGCTGGTGGCTTCATCTACCATGTGCATCACCCTGCTGGCCCTGGGGATTTTCATCTGGAATTGCCTCAAGAGGGGAGGTTCATCCCCAGTGGTCTAAGAATGGACCTCCCAGGGATGGAAGTCAGCCACTATCTGTTTCACAGTTGCAGCCTGCTGGTGGTGACACCTTGGCTGGAGTGCTGGTCTGGGACCTCCTGAATCTGTAAAGAGGATTAGGGAGCTTAGAAAAAGAAGACTACCTTGGGGCGGGGACCACATCCCTTAGAAGACTCCCTCCATTATTTGCCATCTGAAGACTACAACTTGTAGCCTTCTTGTCGTCAGGGGTTAAGGCCAGTACTGAAGATCATTGTCACCTAGACTCTAGGAAGTCCTAGAATTCAAGGTAAGCTGTCGTTAGAAACTTGACCATAACCCTGAGGAGCCAAACAAGCACTTCGGTTTATGTTTGTTTGTTTTTTGTTGTTATTTTTGGTTTTGTTTTTTTTTTCTCAAAAGAAAACAAGATACTAATTGCTTTTCATCCAGTGTCAGAGGTTTTTGAAGCACCTAGGGCAACACATTACAATTCTTCTCATTGAAGCCACAGTGAGTGTGTAATTTTTGGTATTACTACACTGTACTACACTGTAAATACTACCGGGATTTAGTGTCCACGAAGGGAGAGTTATGTTGGGAATGCAAAGGTTCCTCACAGTGGGCTGTGGCAACGCTAAACTGTACAAGGAATCTGAACAGACATTCCCATCCCTGGGGTTTCAGGGTCAGATGATCCACAAGGGTACAAGGAACTGTAACTTTTCTACAAACATCACTCACAGCCACCTTCATTCACCTCTGTATAGTAATGCTTTCTAAAATGTACATAAGTCACACAGAGCAGTGTATAACTGAAAACACTCCATATTAATGGCTGTTATTCATCCATTATGTCAATTTGTCTGTTTTCTTTTCTTTTTTATCATAATAAAGTGGATCAAGGTTATCCAGACTGAGAGTTCCCTCCTGTACTAACAAGCCGAGCTCATGGAATTGAAGGACTTCTTTGGATCCATCTGTGCAGACACCTCTGAAGACACTTAGACATCACTTGGAACATTGACCAGAGAGACTTTTATTTCTCTCTTTTTCCCAATGACAAAAGTAGGCACTGGAAAGGTCTTTGATGTGGCAGGTGGTGGTAGTAAAGAGAAAATTCTCTGGCTAAACACTTGCTACATTTGCAGAGAAACAAAACTAAGGTTCCCAGAATCCACGTTGGAAAGCCTACAGTGTCTGAAAATCCAAGTTCCAGATGATAAAACATCCTTGTTGTATCCTTTTCTATCCTTGTTTTCACCAGCATGAACATGTACACAAAACACATACACATAAGTTAAAATAATATACATATCAAAAAGGTAGATAGTGATGATGTCTTTCCAACAGTTGAGTCTTTAACAGAGGACAATAACTCACAGGACAAATTGTTCACTATCATAGCTGCCTTCTTATTTTCATTTTAAAATGATCACTGTCCTTAAATATATGAGAAGCAGCATTTATTTACCTAAGTGTTTACTCCTGGTTTTCTCATCAGATGGATTTTGAGGCTCGAACAGTGGGTACACCCTGTGATAATACATCAGAGTCTATTCCTGAACACTTAAGTGTCTGTCCCCTACTCTCAACCTAGGCATAGTGACTGCCTTTCTGCACTTGTCATGCCTTCCTAGGGTCAGTCACTGACAGGGTCTCAAAAATCATGTACCCTCAAAGGTGAAAAGAGGAACATTGTCATGTTATCATTATTCTATTCTTTTTCAGTGCGCCCATCACCTCTGCCATTCTAGACACATCAGAGCATTGAAAATTTGCAGTGTCCATGCTACTGGATTCAAGGAGCCTTTGTCAGAAAATCTTGGGAGTGAGTCTGGTGCTCTTGGGTGAATACAATGTGCAATCAAATCTGAGAGCCTGGGCAGAGCCTATTGAAGGAGAGGGGAAAGTATGCAGTGTGTTTAGACATACTTACATCCAGAACAACTTGTAAAAGGTATAAATGCACTGTTGAACATCTCTAGGTATGAGTGGGAGTCACCTCAACAGAACAGTTGTGCTTATGGAAATCAGACAGGTGAAGTAATGCTATCATGAAATACAGATGTGCCTCAGTTTACCGATCTAAAGGTAGTGGAACCTGGGAGAATGGAGCCTAAAAAGGGGGAATAAAGTCTCACACAACAGCCAACTTTATTAAGAACATCAGGCAATATCCACTTTGAGCGTTAAGAAAGATCATGTGAGTAAAGCTCTCATGAGTTCAAACTGAATATAATCACAATAACAGGCTGCACATGGAAAAAAACCCCATGAATTTCTATAGAGGTGTATAAATAAGTACTAATAGCCAGTTGGAATGAATAATCTGAAGAAAACTCACTCCTATATGATACACCTGGGAGGGGTGTAGAAGAATAATCCTCCAAGAACAATTCGGTGTTTTGGAGAAACTGAGGTCACGAGACTTTTATTTTCTTGGAAGTTTTCTCACAGGTACTCAGAATTGTTTTTCTTTCTTTAGAATGTTTCTTCTCTTTTCCATTTTTTCTTTTTTAATTTTATGTGCGTTGTTGTTTTGTCATGGGTGTCAATTCCCCTGGAGCTGGAATTACAGACGGTTGTGAGCTGCCTTGTGGGTGCTGGGAATTGAACCCATGTCCTCTGGAAGAGCAGCCAGTACTCTTAACCACCGAGCCTTATCTCCAGCCCCAGCACTCAGAATTCTCACAGGACTACATTCTTGGATTGTGTTAGGATACTCTTCCATCCACATTGTGGTTACATCCCGCTAAACCCACTTTAGATCGAAGAGCCCCCTAAATTAAAAATGCATTTGTTACACCTACCTTCCTATCCATCACACTCAGAGCTGTCAAATGATCATCCCAGAGGCCATGTGATCACTGGGGTTCCCAACATCTCCACAGAATACCCTCTTCAGATTGCTTGCCCACAAAATGTTGGGTCTCAAATTATAGCTTCTACAGATTTCATTTCCCTTTCACACATTGTAGAGTCAGAAGACACTAAGCTGAACTGGTCAGCCAAGGAGCTCTCCACATACAGTCAAATGCCAGTTTCTCCATGGGGACGTACCTTTGCTTTGTTTTGTTACTGTAAAAGAGAAAGAAAGATCACTGTAGAATGATAAAAGATCAATTATAATGTTTAAAAGCTTACTCATATAACAGCTGTAGAATTTACATTCTTATCAGCACACTGAAATTCCCTCAAATCAAATCTCAAATAATGTAGTGGTAATTAGACGTCAACATGAATCAGGAGGGTGGGATGCACCTGTAACCTACCAACTTGAGAGGCTGAAGCAGGGAGACTAAAGACCCGACCTAAACAATCAACCTAGCTAAACCCCATCTCAAAAGGGGAGGCTGCAGCAATGGCTCAACAGCTAAAAGCTCTGGCTGTTCTTGTAGAGACCATGGGTCCAGTCTCCAGCACCCAGATGGTGGTTCACAGCCATCCACAACCCCAGTCCCAACTATGTATTATGTATATACATTTTGTATGTATGTATGTACATATGCATATGTATATGTAGAATATGAAATAAAATAAAATCTTTCTTTTTTAAAGGACAAGAATTGCAACACAACCCAAAACAAACAAAAACTCTCAAGGTCTTGCCAACAGTGCTAAGGAGTTTGGACTCTCTCATACAGGGAAACTAGAAACTCTTATGATTCATTAACAGTGGACTCACCAGGATGAGCAAATGATTCAAAATTGTATAACCTTAGTTTGCAGGGTAAGACTATAGAACCCTGCGTAGAGCTATTCCTGCTTTCTCTCCTTCCCTCAGGAGTTCTGGCGAATCGGCTTTATCATGTTCTGTATTGTGTTTCTGATAGGCACAGTGAAGTTCCTACCCACAGGCAGTCATCCATTAGCCAGAATTGCATCCTGAGAACTCTCAGGTGGGGCTAAGCCTGACTGAGTCACCTGCACTGGGAATCTGGACACCCCAGAGAACTGAGATTCATCCCCTTTGTTGAGATAATTTTTAAATACAGTTATGACCAAGGTCTGAGTGAAGTGTAAATTTTAAATCAGACACAATGCTCAAAACTCATGATTTATGATTCCTTGTCAGTTGTTCTCCTGAGGCTACCTATGTGACTGTAAGTGCAAGGTGGGAGGGAACCCAAAATAATAGTGTCCCTTTGCACTTATTGGTAGCTCAGGATGTGCCATCATGGAAGCGTTTATGCTATAGAAATTGAAAAGCACATAGATCAGAGACTTTCTGCAGTTTCCAGTTCACCATCAGCCTCCAGCAGACGCAATCGTATCTTCATGAGCTATTTTTCAGTAATCCTTAATAGTATGAGGAGCCCAGAAATCCTGGAGTTTGAGAGTCATGACACAGAAAAAGAATGTGGCCAAAGGTCAGTGGGAGGCTGTGAACTGGCCACCACTGAGGTTAAAGCCGAGGGAGGCACCGACCCACCAGGAGAAGACTCACACCAGGGCCTGACAGTGCAGAAAGCTGAACAACAGGAAACCCAAGGGACTGGAATCCAGAAGAGAGCACAGGAGTGGGCCCATTCTACCCTGAGTGTTGTCTCAGAAGATGGAATCACCCTTGGCGCATGTGGTCTCCCTGCCAGAAGATGAGGAGCTGCAGCCCAAGGGCAGCCCTGAATGCCCTGACCAGCACACAGGAAGACTTGGCCCAACCAAGTATGCCCAGCCTAAGGTTGTGGAGAAGGGGCAACCAAAGTGGGACAACCCCAGCAGTTCTTGCTTACCTGCATATCCTATGCCATGGGCCTGAGCAATGTGTGGCCCATCCACCACCTGTTCCAGATGTACTCCAGAGGTGAGTGCAGTTTGCATGGACAGCAGTGTCTGAGTAGCTGAGTGCTTCACATCTCAAACCTTCACCTTCCTGGAATCTGTATGAATTATAGGACTAGTGGATGTCACCCCCAAAGAGCTGGCCCACAACCCAGCGAAGAAGGAAGATTGGGTTTTGCTTTTGCTTTCACGGACAGTGCTTTTGTGCTGTCTTAAAAAAAAAAAAAGTTTGCCTTTCCTAACTTGAAGTCAAAAAAGCTTTCTGTTCCTCCTCTGAGTTCTTAACCTCAGGGTTGTTGAAGCTGTGTTTTACTTCCTTTCCTTCCTTTTTTTTTTGTGTGTGTGTGTATAAAATATGGTACCTAATGAGGTTCAATATATTATGTTGTTGTATTGTTGTTTTCATGACAAAAAGATTGCAAAGCTCTTTTGCTTGGATTACATCCTTGAAGTTTGAGTAAGTGATGGAAAGGTTGCTAGGCAGAGGTGCCCACACTCCCACGTTGGTTAGAGCAAGCAGGCTGTCACAAAGACAAGTTGCTGTGAGCCATACCAGACCTGCTGTAGTTGCTACTTGGTACTTTGAGTTAAAATTAGACTATCTTATGACCTTTGTGTGTTAGAGCACAATTCCAAACAGCTGTGGGGAACATGGCTATGGCTCCTGCTCCCAGGTGTCTCTAAGACTAATACTCACAGGCCTCAGCCTCCTTCAACATCAACCTGAAAGTAAAACCCCAGTGTTTAAAGAGCAGGATTCCCCTCTGCAAAGCAGGCTCTGAAATGACTATTTCCTGTTCCTAGAAGGTGTTGTGAGGAGAAATAGTAGGAAGGTGGTGGTGGTGCGGAGTGTGCTTGCATGTGATGGGGGCATCTAAACAGTACCAATGAGGGAAAAGGGAGTAAAGGCTCACAGCCTTAGGTCCACCCCCATTCCAAAGGGATAAAGCTATTGCTTTCACTTTACCTACACCTGTTACATTTCTTGGAGTCTCCCATCTGTAATTCGAGAAGACCTCTACATAGTGTCATATACGAGATTCAAAATTGTGGAGGAGGACGTGGACATGTCCAGACTGTGGCAGCACTCTCTCCTCAAGTGAAGGAACCATCTCCAACCAGGGTAATCTTGGTGAGAAGCCCAGACAGCTTCCACCTCCACCAAGAATAAGGAAAGAAGGGCTTCTGTCTGTCTGTGCAAAGTGATTGATCTCATTTGGCTATCCATGTGATAATTAGGGTAGAGGGGTAAGTCACAACTCCAAAAGCAAGAGACTTAGACTGCAAGGAACCAAGAATCTTTTGGAGAAGGAAGAGTGGTAGGGGTGGCCCTCCCCTGCCCCCTCCTCCTGTAGATTGCTTCATTGCCCCATGCTGGGCTTTTGAGCTAGGATTGCTGAGTATAAGCACCTGGTGGTAGGCTTGGGTAGGGAAGGTTTGCTCAGCTTTTTTCTTTCCTGAACTGTTCTAGCCCACAGGCAAAACCTGAGCTACTCCTGAAGTTTTCCATCTTCGAAGGAAGACATACAGAGCCTGCTTTTGAATTTGAAGTGGGGATTGCCTGAAATTCCAATGGAGCCTGTGAGTGATCTAGCAGGGCAAGCTTCTAAGTAGGAAATCTTTGTTGGGTATTAGCACCCATTTGCCCAGAACTCACATATTTACAGCTGGGGTGCTGGAACAAATGACCCCTGTATTCACCTCCACCCCCACCCCCATCCGGTTCCGTAGGCTCCCCATGTCCCTGGTGTACTGGGCTGTTGGGTAGGTCTATGTCAAATAAAGTGCCAAGAGTACTTAAATGAGGGCTGTGGGTCAAGGTTGCTGGAAACCTTTTTTTTTTTTTTTTTGCTTTTCGAGATAGGGGTTCTCTGTGTAGCTTTGGAGCCTGTCCCAGCACTTGTGAAGTATACCAGGCTTGCCTTGAACTCGCAGAGATCTGCCTGCCTCTGTCTCCCTAGTGCTAGGATAAAAGGGATGTATCACCAAAGTCCAGCAGGGCTGCTGAAATCTTAAACATTCCTGAGGCCCAGGCTTGCATTCCCAGTGAAGTTACTATCAATCCTTGAAGCTAAAGGAGACTTCCAGTTTATCTGGTCCTGAGCCTCCAGCACTAAGATAACCGACCTGGGAAGCTCATGTGAATTTTCAGCAGCACAGGGTCAGGTGTTAAACAAGCTGTTACCATTGGCAGATATAGGCAAAGAAGGATCAGCTTGCCTGAGTAGGGAAGATGGAGACAGGGGCATTGCTGGGGTAGTGCTGTTCTTTGTAGCTAGCATCTGCAAAATTGGTTTGCCTCAGTTGGATGTAGAATATTTTTCCCCATTATCCAGCCTGCTTTTTTTGCTGGCCCATTAATATTATTATCATTACTCTGATTATTTTTGAGACAAACATTTCCTCTTTCCTTTGGAGATTGTCCTAAAACACTCTCTGTAATAAAACAGGCTTGGAATACAAACAGATCAAGTTTTGTTTGCCTCCCTAGTGCTGATGGGATTGAAGGACAATATCACCATTGCCTAGTCTATACTACATTTTTCCCTTTTCCTTGGAATATAAACTCACATTTCTTCTCTCTTATTTTCTTTTTCTTTCTCCTCACTCTCAATAGGAATCTAAACCTGGGTGGTAAATTCATTTTCATGTAAGACTGTGCTTTCTCAATATGAGAATCTCCTCACAATTCTTAATGTGAAAAATGGTTTAAGTTCTCACTAGGAAACAACAACAAAAAACAAAACAAAACAAAAAAAACAAAAAGGGTATTGAAAAGTATATCATGATTGGGTGCATCTTAGTATCTTGTTGAGTTAACTAACCGAAAGACCTGGAAATGAAAACCAAAGTAGGTAGAAAAGACGA
This sequence comes from Phodopus roborovskii, assembly GCF_943737965.1. Lineage (NCBI taxonomy): Eukaryota > Metazoa > Chordata > Mammalia > Rodentia > Cricetidae > Phodopus > Phodopus roborovskii. The sequence continues at coordinate 87,211 of NW_026125915.1, read as the reverse complement.
CATGTGTTCCATCATTGCTGGAATTTGTCAAACAACTATGCTGGCCTTGTGAATATTAGCATTAAAATCCCTTGTCCACCCTTAAGATCAATGGCTCCTATACCTCCTTCCAACACGTGCCACAAGATATCTGTAGGTCTTTATCTTCTAGGGAGTGTGATGTCTGTTAGGAAGGCAAACATTCTTGAATGATAGATATCCAAGTAACATCATCTCAGTTGGTAAGATATTATCTCTGGGGAATGGGAAAGAACCATTTTAGTATATATTGTACTTTTTTTTTGGGGAACAGAGTTGATGTTGCTCATCAACATCATCATCATACATGTGGCTTTTGCTGCCTTCATTTTACAAATTAATGCCTCTGCTTTCCTGAGGATAAATCAAATGGATAGTCTAACTTGGATATGGTTAGCTTTGCAAGTGTGTTATTTTTGTTTTTTTAAGACATGTTCTGTCCCTTCATCTGTCCTCCACTACATGGAGCAGGTCTTTTTTCTGAGAACAGATATGAAAGCATTGAGCTACTTCAAATTAGTTTACCTCTACTAATGTTGTTGCTCTCACTATACAGCAGAGACAGGGCAAGCCATGCATAAAAGTCCAGCTCTGTCAAAGAGCAAAGGGGACCTTTCTTGCTGTAGGGCTTAACAAAGCTTGGCCCTAATTCTCTTGTACTTGTAATCATGGATACATTGTGAATTTTAAAATCATTGAAATCCTGATAGTCCCCTTGTCACTCTCTAGATTTTCACTGAACTCTTGTCATTTGTTTGTTTTTGATTTATCATTTAGTGTGTGTGTGTGTGTGTGTGTGTGTGTGTGTGTGCATCTCATCTGCCTCCTTGCCAACGTGCCTACTCAGTTTGAGCATGAAAATGTTCAGATTTAGAGTTAGATTTAGTGCAAAAAGACAGCTTTCAATTTTTCAAGCTATGATTTTACTGTGTAGCTCTGACTGTCCCAGCACTCAGTCTGTAGACCAGGCTGGCCATGAACTCATAGGTCCTCCTGCCAATAGAGTGGTTACATTCTAGACATGTGGGGACATTTCCTGCTCCATACTGCGTTTTCTTCTTTCTTCCTTTCTTCCTTGCTTTCTTTCTTCTACCACATCAACTTCTTCCTTTCCTCCTTCTTCTCCCACTTTTGACTTCTTTTTGTTTTGTCTTTCTCATCACCTTCTTCTTTTACTTCCTCTTATCCTTAGTTTCTTTTGCTCTTTCATGATGAGGCTTCTCTATGCAGGTTTACTGACCTGAGTCTGCATTGAACTCAAACTCACACAGCTTCTTCAGTGCTGTTTCATGGCCACTGACCAGTAATTTTGCCTTTCAATTCTTTCTATCTAGACATTTAATTTTTTAATTACTTACCACTTTGTCTTTTTGTCTGTGCACTCATGTAAATCCAGATCCTCAGACCTCCCTAAACAATCAAAAATAACTAGAGATAAATAATTAACCTGGCCTTCATACAGGTAAAAATCAAAAATAAATGAAGAAGATCAAAGGGAGCTTGGCCTGGCGTTCAGATGAAACTTCCTGAATTGCTGGACAGCTGAACTAGTCTAGTAGTGTATGCTTACACAGAACAAACAAGTTGTGGTGCTTGTTTGAACTTGGGTTAGTATGTGAAGAAACACAGATTCTGATTCCAAAGTGAATCTTTCTTTGTCCACCTTTACTTATTTCATAAGTAAAATCAGAGAACCGGTTGGCATGGAGCTTATATTGCCGGTCCCCCAGGCACACAGGGTTTGGAAGCATTGTGCATACACACCCCATTCCATTGTCTTCTGCTGTATCATACAAGGACATAGTCTTCTACCAATTTACACACACACTCACACACACACACACCCACACACGCACACACGCACACACACAACACACACACACACACACACACACACACAAATATTAAAGATTAGGGCCCAGGATCATAGACTATAAATTCTTGGTAGCATGTAGTGCCCTCTTTAGGTAAAAGGGCATACCTGCAGACAGAATACTCATGCATAAAATCAATATAGGAGCATTTAACTTTTAAATCATTATTACTATTATCATCATTATCTTTACTATGATTATTTTTGAGACAACATTACCTCTTTCCTTTGGAAACTGTCCTAGAACACTCTCTGTAATAAAGCAGGCTTGCAATCCAAACAGATCAATTTTTGTTTGCCTCCCTACTGCTGATGGGATTGAAGGCCAATGTCACCAACAGACCATAGTGTGTTCTCCTTTTGTCCCTTTTCCTTTTTCTGTAAACTCCCATTTCTTCTCTCCTATTTTCTTTTTCTTTCCCCTCACACACAATAGGAATCTAAACCTGGGTGGTGTTTTCCTTTACACGTAAGATGTGCTTTCTCAATATGAGTGCCTCCTCACAATTTTTCACGTGAAAATTGGTTTTTCGTTCTCACTAGGAAACACAAAGAACAAAAAGGACCTTGAAAAGTACAAAATATGATTGCGTCCATCTCGGTATCTCGTTGAGTTAACTCACGCAAAGTTGTAGAAATGAAAACCAAAGTAGGCAGGGTAGCCGGCAAGTGGCCCATCACTGCTAGAATTTCTCAAACAACTGTGCTGGCCTTGTGATTTTTAGCATTATACTCCCGTGTTCCCTCTTACTCTCCATGGCTCCTTTACCTCCTTCCAACACGTGCCAGAAGACATCTGTGAGAGTTTATCTTCCAGAAAGAATATTCTCTGTCAGGAAGACAAACATTCTTGAATGATAGATATCCAAGTAACATCATCTCAGTGGGCAAGGTATTATCTCTGAGGAATGTGAATGAACCATTTAAGTATATATTGTACTTGTTTTTAGGGAACCAGAGTTGTTATTCATCAACATCCTCATCATACTTGTGGCTCCTGCTGCCTTCCTTTTACAAATTAATGCCTCTCTTCTCCTCTCATGAGGGTAAATCAATGGATAGTCTAACTAGGACATGGTTTTCTTTGGAAGTGTGGGATTATATTCCTCTTTGCTGAACCTGGACCATTCAGGGAGGACTGAGAGTTGCTGTATTCACTGGAAAGTCAACCAAGTATTGATGATGGCTTTTCATAAGCATACAGCTGGAGCCCAATTTGCATAAAATCAATACCCTATATATCCTCACCTGGGTCATCACAGTGCCATTGCTAGCTGAGTGCGGTTGGATATAAAGAAACGAATCACTTACAGTCAGTGATTTCTCCTCCCTTGTCTTTTCTTTTTATTTTATTTCATTTTATTGTTTATTTTGATTGTTTGGCCAAATGGATTCTATGCATCTTTGCAGACTGTCCTGGAACTCACTCTTGATACCAGAATGGCTTCAACCACACAGAAATCAGTTTGGCTCTGCCTCCCAAGGGCTGGGATTTATGATGTGTGACACAACCCCACAGTTTTTATTTTATTTTGGTTTTGGGGGAAGGGAGTATGGTGGGAATGCTTTATCACTTCTTTCTTTACATCCTTCAGGTTTGATTTCATACAAAGTGTTCTGACCACAGTTTCCCTTCTTCCCACAACTCCATCCCCTCAGCCAAATCCACATGGTGTTAGCATTAGGCTTCTTGTTCTCTCTCTTTCACACACTGCTGTGTTAAAGCATCAGCTGTAATTATTTTCTCCATGGATCTTGGAATTATCAGTTTTTAGATTATGCATGTGGTTTAGCCATGCACATGATTAAAATCAGTGAAATCTGAGTACCACCTGCCAGTGCAAAAGAACTTTTACGAGGATTTCAACATATAAGCAGAGTATGTCAAGAAAGGGCAAGCTCTTTTCACTGGGGTTATAGCCTTTACAATTGGTGCTACATAACCAAAGCATTACACAGAATCAAGCCAACTTTCAAATAACCTAGCCAATCATTCTGTTGTACTCATAGTGATATTAATAGAGGAAAGTAGAGAAAGATAGAGTGAAAATTTAAGGACGAGGCTTCAATTCCAGCAGAAGTAAAATATATGAAACTTAAAATAAAGAAAAAAAAAATAAAAACAAAAAAAAAACAAGAAAAGGCCTGGGAGATGGCTTAGTAGTGGAGAGACTATCTGTCCTTTTTTTTTTTTTTTTTTTTTACTTTCAGCATTTCTCTTTATTGCCATTTCTTTTCTAGAACTCAGACTGATGTCCTGGTGAGCTGACAAATCTCCACTTTCAGATTTTTGAGAACAGAGTCTTGATTGATCATCTGTCACTAAAAGTTGGAATTTTGTTACTTTTTTTTTTTGAATATATGAGACCTGAGAACAATAGCAGCAGAAAAATACTCAGGAATCAGTTGGTGTTCTGCTTTAGGGACTGTGTGACCTTTTTTGTCTTGATGTTTGTTTGTTTTTGGTTTTGTTTTTTGTTTGTTTTTGTATTATTTGTCTCCATATTTACATTTCCTCCACTGTCTCTCCCTTCCTTCCTTCTTCCTTTCATTACTTTTTGAAACTGGTTTTTTGTCTTTGTACCTTGAGAGCTGTCTTGAATCTCATTTTGTAGGCCAGGCAGAAATGAAAGTTGGAAATCAACCAGACTCTCTGCCTCTGCCTCAGAAACACTAAGCACCAATCTCCACTGGCATACTCAGGTATGCATGTGCCACACTTTCCAGTTAAACATTTGTTGACGAGGGAAAGCCTGCATTGCTGATAGGAATTCAGTTCTTTTCAGGTTTTTGAGGAAAATTAAATTTTATTTTGTTTACTTTATATTTTCACTTGTTTTTTAAGACAGGTCGTGTCCCTTTATCTGTACTCTAGTACATGGAGCAGGTCTTCTTTCTGAGAACAGATATGAAAGCATTGAGCTACTTCAAATTTGTTTACCTCTACTAATGTTGTTGCTCTCACTATACAGCAGAGACAGGGCAAGCCATGCATAAAAGTCCAGCCCTGTCAAAGAGCAAAGGGGACCTTTCTTGCTGCAGGGCTTAACAAAGCTTGGCCCTAATTCTCTTGTACTTGTAATCATGGATACATTGTGAATTTTAAAATCATTGAAATCCTGTTAGTCCCCTTGTCACTCTCTAGATTTTCACTGAACTATTGTCATTTATTTGTTTTTGATATATCATTTAGTGTGTGTGTGAGTGTGTGTGTGTGTGTGTGTGTGTGTGTGTGTGTGTGTGGCATCTCATCTACCTCCCTGCCAACGGGCCTACTCAGTTTGAGCATGAAAATGTTCAGATTTAGGGTTAGATTTAGTGCAAAAAGATAGATTTCAATTTTTCAAGCTATGATTTTACTGTGTAGCTCTGACTGTCCCAGCACTCAGTCTGTAGACCATGCTGGCCATGAACTCATAGGTCCTCTTGCCACCAGAGTGGTTACATTCCAGGCATGTGGGGACATTTCCTGCTCCATACTGGGTTTTCTTCTTTCTTCGTTTCTTCCTTGCTTTCTTTCTTCTACCACATCAACTTCTTCCTTTCCTTCTTCTTCTCCCACTTTGACTTCTTTTTGTTCTTTATCTTTCTCATCATCTTCTTCTTTTACTTCTTCTTCTCCTTAATTTCTTTTGCTCTTTCATGATGAAGCTTCTCTATGCAGGTTTACTGACCTGAGGCTCCATTGAACTCAAACTCACACAGCTTCTTCAGTGCTGTTTCATGTGCACTGCCCAGTAATTTTGCCTTTCAAGTCTTTCTATCTAGCCATTTAATTTTTAATTACTTAACCCCTTTGTGTTTTTGTCTGCTCACTCCTGGAAATCCAGATCCTCCAACCTCCCTACACAATCAAAAATAACTAGAGATAAATAATTAACCTGGCCTTCATAAAGGTAAAAATCAAAAATAAATGAAGAAGATCAAAGGGAGCTTGGCCTGGGGTTCAGATGAAACTTCCTGAATTGCTGGACAGCTGAACTAGTCTAGTAGTGTATGCTTACACAGAACAAACAAGTTGTGGTGCTTGTTTGAACTTGGTTTAGTATGTGAAGAAATTCGGATTCTGATTCCAAAGTCAGTCTTTCTTTTTCTACCTTTCTTTATTTCATAAGTCAAATCAGAGACAATATATCAATGCACATAATAAAATAAATGTGTTTTTTAAAATGTTAGAAGGTGTAAATGCTCACTCAAACCAGGGAAATAATGCCCACCCTGACTTGAGAATTCTTTTCCTCACTTGAAGCAACCCTTGGAATCTCTGCTGGGCAGAATGAATTCATCCACAGAGCCCTCTTGAGGCTCTTCCAATGTAATTCTACAACAGAGTTTGTCAAACTTCATAATGCTTCCTTCTTCCTGGCATGCCGATCCCAAACCATAACATAATTTGTTACTACTTCACAATCGTAAATATTCAAGTTGTGAATGCTACACAAATGTCAGTGTTTTTTAATGGTCATAGGCAACCCCATTGAGAGTGTCATTTGAACACCCAAAATGGTCCATACAAAGATGTTGAGAACTGCTATTCTAGAGTGTCCTGCAGGATCCTCTCTGTGTGTATGGAGATAATGGTATACCTTGCAAAATCTAATGAGTCTGTTGCATAGAAATATAAAAATTTCATCCATTAAATCTCAGAATAAGGATAAAATTGTATTTTAGGTTCCCATCGAGGAAAAGACACTAGCAGCATCTCCAATAGACATGGGGGCAGGTGGAGATACCTGCAGGATGAGATATTCAAATGGATGATGAAGAGCTGGTACAGGTCTTGAGGGGAGCCTGTATGAGGCTGTGGAGTGTCCTTTGAATTGAAGGCAGAAAGGTGAATGCTGACAATTCCTGGCATCCTGCTAGTGGTGAGGCATTGGGGAGCAAAGCTTTTGCTTCAACAACAAAGGGCCACATCACCTGCTCTTTTACTTTCTGGTGAAGTGATTGCCTGTGTCCCTGGGAAACCTTCCTTGCTGCCTCTGATATTTGTTTTACTTGTTTCCAAGAGATGGACTATTGAAGTCCAGTCTGACCCTAAAGTTTATATAATGAAAGATAATTTTGGACGACCAGACTTGGGTTCACCTTCTAGAGCTGAGATTGTTCAGGACACTTGCTAGTTTCTCCTCTTAATGCTGATCTTGCTTTATGTACTGGACTTGGTGAGAGTCGTACCTGAGAACTTGTTTGTGTGACACAGCCTTTCCTCCAGTTTGGGTTCTTTTTAAACCAAAGCAAAGAACTGGGGGCCTCCACTTACCCAAATGGGACTGAGCTAGGCTACCCTTTCACAGAAAAATGTGGTCTCACTGGAGACCTGCACCAGTGCTGTTTCTATGGTGAGAAACAGCAGTGTTATTCGGCCTTCCACCAAGGCAAGCTGAGCGAGCAGTTATTGCCCAGCTCCATAAGCATCTTTTCCTCTCAACTTCTTGAGTTAAAAGAAGCAACAAGGACAGTGTTTTCCCTCTCGCCCATCCCTTCCAGAGAAAGAGGGAAGATCAAAAAAATTCAGTGAGTTTTATTGGTGGCATAGACAGCTACCCCTAGGTCCTCCACGGTTGTTGAAGTCAGAGGTTTTAAGGATGTCTGCCTTCTGCTGATGGCATGAGACATGTGGATTAGGAAGCTTGGAAGACTTACCTACCATTGGCCCAAGCAACGTGGAGAAAGTCAGCTGCCAGCTTGTCCATGGTCCTTAGAACCCTTGGCAGCAGTTGAGATGAAAGGCAGTATTGCTCAGTAGCTAGTGTTGCAACTTTTGTGGGTGGAGCTTCATCAGTGTCTTGGAGGAAATGTGTGTTGCCAGCAGCTGGCCTGTCTTTCTGTTATGAGAGCTTTCTAATTAAACATTTTAAATGCCTTATTCTCTAGATCTCTAAGCATTTGAGGGCTGTCTTACTGTTCAGCATACCTTAGTATACAAAATTTGTGTTTAGTTACTTGCCTTAAACACATAGGTGACTGAGTGATGGTTTATCCCTGTAATTAATTAATGTGTCTGGAAAAGTGGATAAAAGGTGAGAGTCTGTGGAGGGATGCTTTACTCAGAGCCCTGCAGCCTGACTGTAACTGGTTTTAACTTAGTCGGTTAGACTTACACCTGTAAAGGACAAAGAGGTACAGAAAACTCCCTTTGATAATAGAGGATTAACCTTTATAAACAGCTTACAGGAAGGACTGTATGGCATAAATATTTTGTTAGTTTAAATACCTCTGTCCACTGGCCCACTTGCTCAAGTATGACATGAGGTTGTCCTGTGTCCTGAAATGTGTAGAAAAAACTATCAGCATGAAGGAGCATAACAGGTTTCCTCGCTAGAGCTCCAGAGTGGTAAATACATATTTAAAAATATGACAGTTACTTAAAGGCAGAATGTTATAGACAATTACCACAGAAGTATGTCATTGTAGGCTGCAAATTAGTATTGGGGTCTTTTTGGACATCTGAAAATTTACAATATGCTGTAATTCACATTAGCTGTCAATTTAATGGCTGAGTTTTCATCCATTGTGCTTTGGTTACATCTGTGTGAGATTATGTTGATCAACATAGGGTGAACCAGGTTGAACTGCGCTGCATAAAGAAGGTACTGTGAGCAAGTGAGAGAACCAGAGATGAGCTGACAACTGCATTCCTCCACAGTTTCTTCCCACTGTCCTGCTTGAGTCACTGCTGTAATTCTCATTAGGGACAGTGACCTGGAGATGTAAGCTAAGTAAGCCCCTTTCTGGCCTGCTTTGTGTTTGGTCAGTGTTTTAGCACAGCAACAGAAGCAGCCAGAATGGTAAGATATGATTTTCTTCTTTTTAACTGTGGTGAAGTAAATATATGTTTTGTTTATTTTCATCTTATTTGTTCTTTTTCCAAGATAGGCTCTTAGCAATGCAGTCCTTTCTGGCCTTGAACTTGTGACCCCTGTCTCAAGTTTATGAATGCTGAGCAAGGCGTGTACCATCCCACTGGTTTGTAATTTTCACTAATTAAATATGAGATGGTTACATTTAAGTTTCTTTATCTATATTTATTTGTTTTGAGGCAGGGTCTTGCTTTGTAGCCAAGGCTAGCTTGGAGGTAATAGCAGTCATCGGTACATACTTCCAAGTGCTACAATTATAAGTTTGCACTACACATAGCTACCTAAATGTATGGGGCTTTTTTGTAAAAGTAAAAAATGATATATGTTTAGGCTTAAATTTTGTGATGTTCAAAACAATTTTGTTGTTTCTTTAAAGAGTTAATTTTTAAAATTTTTCCGTATAGTTAGGCTTTTCATTCAAAACTTCCTAAAAATTTGAGAAGCCCATGCATGACATTAGACACTGTGATCTCAAAACTGGGGTGGATGAAGGAGGGTTGGCTGTTAGATACTAGGCAAGGCCTAATCTAGAAAAGTATCTTTTCTTTTTCGGTCCCCCATCTACTCCTCAAAGGGAAAAGACCTATTTTCAATAGTCTACTAACTCTGACAAACCAAGCTGAGAAAGCAGTAAGGCACTCCATCATGGATCAAGAATGATCAAATTATCCCACCACAGGTAGTGGCCTCGAAAAAGCCAGTTCATGGACCTGGGATGGATCCTGATTTCACTGACAGGGGCCCCTCAGCATATCAGTCACATAAATGTCACCCACATTCAGGGAGTCTAGTTTGGTGCCATGAAGTTTTCACAGCTCTCAGTCCACAGTCTGTGATCATACGAGTGACAGTAGGAGGAAGTGTACCTTTTTTTTTTTCCTCTTAGAGTTGGCTTTTCACTGTTAGATGAAGTATGACTCTATGGGTCACACAATTGAGGTTTCTTATCTTCAGGGTGTTGCACAGTGTTATTAGTCAACTTCCTGTTGCCACTGCTTAAGCTTTTAGGACTATAACTTCCAGAACCTTAGCTGCCTGTATGCTGCCATAATGATGATTAATTGAACCTCTCATATTTTAACTGAGACTCCTCAATGAAATGATTTTATTGTTTGTTCTTGTTTTGTTTTTAAAAGTTGTCAGGGCCTGTGTTGTCTCTTCACAACAATACAAACCTCACAAAGACAGAAGTTACTACCAGGGTCTGGGGTATTGCTGTGATAGGCTGGGCCTATGATATAGTTTCTCAGATGAGTTCTCAGTAGTGTTGTTCTGCAAGCTTTCCTCTCCCTTTATGACTCTTCATTGTGATTTCTTTCTCAGGGCTATAAGCAATTTGAAGAGCCAAGAAATGGTGCATGTTTAACTCCCATTCATTTCCCACTAAAATGACTAGGTGAATACAGCATGAAGACCATGTCATGATGTAAGTGGGAGAAGTACCAGGATTTTACAACTATATTGGAAAAGAAGAAGACATTTCTAATGTGAGTATCACACTTACTCTTTTACACATGTATGGGTTATTTTAGGATGCAGTGACCTATGATGATGTGCACATCAATTTAACTCAGGAAGAGTGGGCTTTGCTGAATACGCCCCATAAAATGGTCTACAAGTATGTGATGCTGCCCACTTGGAGAAATCTCACTGCTAAAGATAAGATTGCATTTTCCTTCTTGCTTGAAAATAAGGGGACAGGTATCCTTGCTTATTGATACTATTGTCTAATTTCAATTGAGTAAAGACAAAATTAGTTGAATAAGGCATAGTTCTTAGAATTTTTTAATATATTAACTTACATTCTGTACTATTTCAATTAATATATGATATATATTCTGGTCTTATATTTCAGGCTACTTTTGGGAAGAATTTACTATTAAAGAACATTGTCAACGTTCTAGAAAAAGTGAATGGTAAATACATTAATTTATACAAATTAACCTCTGAAACAATTTTAATTTTTCATGCAACTTTTACATAAAAACAACAGTGTACATAAGCACAGCTTAAACTTTATTGATTTTTCTTAATTTCTCACAAACAAGTACCTCAATGTCACATAGCTATTCTGTGTTTTCAAGGAATTCCTGTGGAAAAAAAGACAAGGATACAATGACTAAACACATACCACTGTTTGAATTATAGCCCCATGAAAGATATGCTGTTTTTGCAAGACCCAGTTTCTCTGTATAGCAGTGCCTGTCCCTGGCATTTATTCTGTAGACCAGTCTGACTTGAACTCAAACATTTACATGCCTCTGCCTCCTGAGGGCCGGGATTAAATTTTCACCTTTGGGAAATATAAAACCATTTGGGATACATGAGGAATAGTTATTACAAATCGCTGAGGCTCTGAATAATCATATCAGGGTAAATTGAATGGCACTGATCTTTCTGCAGTGAGAACAAGAGGTACGGGTGTTGCTGCCTTATTTGAGACAGCAGGCATACAGATATTTAGGGGCTTGTATGGGAAACTTAGTAGGTATAGGCATCTGCACCTCCATGATATATGCCTGAAGACATGAGCTCAATCACCAGAACACATCCATAGAAGATATATCTTATGGCATCTGCATTCCTCAAATGCACATCATGAGCAAACATAATGATAAATAGAAAGAATAATATTTAGTCATTCTTACTGGGATAGCACAGGTTCTTCCTGATTTTGATTATTTAGAGATCTTTCTGCAAAATTTGAATTTATGTGAGTTTTAACATCCTAGTTAGTTTTGTTGTGTTGAGTTTTGCTTTATTCCGATTGGCTCCAGACCTTTACCAACCATTTTCTTTATCACAGGAAATTCTGGATAGGGTTATTACTGAAGAGGAGGGAAGCCTCTTGAGACAGCTTATCAAAAGCATATATGTTGCAATCTTGGCATTGTGCTGACCTTGCCCCCAAACTATGGGCAGGACATGCATGCCCAACATGGCCACACCATGGATACCTCTTCTCTCCCTCTTCTCTGCTCTGTGTTGGCTAACTTTTTCACCACCCTTCTTTTCCCTCCAACAATGAACTCCAGGTGGCCTCATTGAGTTTCTTGTTTGTGTTTCATTGCTAACTGCTGTAGCAAATGAACAACAATATCCATCTTTCAGGAAGAATTGAGTACCCTTTGTAGTGAGTTACAAGGGAAGCCAAATTTCAGGTGTGTCAGTTCAGAGTGATTGGGAGCTGGTGGGGATCTAAGACAGAGGAATATGTTGTGAGTTTAGCAATGCAAATGGAAGCATTCTAGTTGGAGGAGAGATATATATGACAAAAGTGGAAGGAAGTTACCGTATTCACTCTTTTTACAATATTTCTGTTTTATAGAGCATAATAATATATTTTTAAATTTTTATCTATCTATTTATTTATTTTTATAAACAAGTCCATTTAAATGAAAACAAACATGTATAGACAATATTTGGGAATTTGGACATCGTTCTTTCCAAACTACTTCCTGCTGGTAAGGGGTGCTGTCTTAGGGGATTCTAAGAAGATGCATAAATCCTGGCTGTAGTCTGTAAGTCTGCATTGTCCAGCTGTTTTGAATGTAGGATCACCTGGTACTCTGTTTCAGGCAGTCTGGCTTGATCAAACCACATTAGTCTGGAAGGAATCCACAGCTTTTCATTTTCTGTGGAAACAAAAATAGAAATCCTTTTGCCCAGTAACTTGTCCTTGACCTTAAATTTTGGAGTCAAAGCATTTTTTTATTTAATTGATTATTTTACATGTCAATCCCAGTCCCCTCTCCCTCTCTCCCTCCCTCCCTTTTTCCCTCTCTGCCCTCTCACATGCACCCTAATCACCCTCCCCCCCATCCCCCCCACCCGAACTCCATATATAGGGGAATGTCATCCATTTTGGGTCATGTAGGCCTGACAGGTCATGTGAAGTAGGGACTATGGCTTTGGGTCTGTGTCTCCACTCCACCACTGGTTAAGTTCTCTGACTTGGGGCAAGTCATTTAATACCTCTGACTGTTTCGTCTGCAATAGAAAACAAAAAGAAATCCCTGCTACTCCACCCCCACAAGCTTAAACTACCTATCCCAGAACTTTTCACCTTCAAACAGTAAAGAAAGCAGGCACAAAAGAGCAGAAGGCACTCAGGCTATTTATGCTTCAGATTATACGTTTCCCCACCCCACCCCTGTCTGTTTCCCCCCATGCCTAGTTCCAGTCTATTGCTGATGGATATTTGTGTTATTCCAGTTTGCGGCTACTATGAACAGAACTAGTGTGTACATTGTAGCATGTTCCTCTCTCTCTCTCTCTCTCTCTCTCTCTCTCTCTCTCTCTCTCTTTCTTCTCTCTCTCTCTCTCTCTCTCTCTGTGTGTGTGTGTGTGTTTGTGTATGTGTATGTGTTTGTGTGTGTGTGTTTTAAAAAAGCATTTATTGGGGGCAGGAGCCACAGAATGAGTTGAAGTCAGAGACAATTTGTAGGAGCCAAGCAAGTGACCTTACCATTTTACTGGCACTGCCGTTCCGTTCCAGTTTTAGACTTTTGTGTAGACTTATGACTGTGCACTGATGTTTCCTTTTGCCTGTTGATTTCCCTGACAACTGACAAGTCTGCAACCTGTTCACTTGCTTACTGGGCCATCAAAAGAGCACGGGGTTTCTGAAATGTCTGCCTGAGCCCTTGATAGGTTTATACTGGGCTGTCTTTTTCTACTGATTTGCATTTGTTTCCCTACTTTGGCTAATGGCCCTATGTCTGCTTTATATACCAACTATTTCATTTCTTACTGTGTTGCCTTTCTGGCCCATTTTAAGTGTATTCTGTTGGAGAGAATTCTTAACTTCAAGAAAGTTCAATTTGTGCTGGAGATGTGTGTAGCTCAGTGTTTAGAGTGCTTGCCTAATATGCATTCGACCCTGGGATTTATTCCTAGCTCTCCATAAACTGTGTATGTATGGTGGTATATACCTATATTCCCAGAACTTGGGAGGTAGAAACAGGAAGATCAGAGGTTCAAGGTCATCCTCAGCTACACAGCTACATAGCAAGTTCAAGGCTAGCCTGTTATTGGAGACCCTATCTCAAAAAGTAAACAAGTAAGCAGAAGGAATAGAGTTTAGTTTCCAGCATCCATATGATGAGCTCACTACCACCTGTAGCTCCAGGTGTAGTAGGGGATCTGATGGCTTCTTTTTTTTTTTTTTTTTTTTTTTTTTTTGAGGGCACCTGTAATGCATGTGCTTGTATATACACACAGACATATACACAAAAATAAAAATAAATATTAAAACACACAAATCTATCAATCTTTTTTAAATAGTTGTCTTCATGACCCTTTTTTCCCCTCATGTCTTACTTTACACAATCTTTTCCTACCAGGAGAGTAGTAGATGCCTTTAATTCTAGCACTTGAGAGACAGAAGAATCTGTGAGTTCGAGACCAGCCTGGTTTAACATAGTGATTACAGAGAGATCCTGTCTCAAAAAACAAAAACAAAAAGCAAACAAAAACAAAACAAAACAAAAAATCCCAAACAACAACAAAAAGCCCAACTTCTTCCTTATGAAGTCCAAGTTTATGAAGATATTCCTGAGGAGTCAACCCCTTCGCAAAGCTATTCTCAGCAGTGAATGAGTTACTGCCTACAAACTGCCCTTCACTGAACCTGGATCTCAAGGATTCTGCTAGGCTGGCTGGTTAATGCACTGCAGGGATCCTCCTGTCTCCATATTTTCCCTCTCCTCAGTATTGGGAGAAATAGTCATGTGCCACTGTCCCTGACCTTTTACCCAATGAGCCATCTCCAGCCCCAGCCATCCTGGTAGAGGGTCTACCTAACGGCACGATGGTGAATAGTTTGTATAAAACAGCTGTTGCTGCCTCCAGCTATGTACTTATGTTTTGTGTATCACAAATAAGTTCTCCTATAGGATTCTTAGCCACATAGTGACATTTAGGAACTGGACACCTCAGAAAGATACCCAGGACAGTTACCATGGGATTTGTTGGTACAATGGTGGCAGTGCCCTTCTTTTAGTCCTTACCCCAGGGACCAGGCCAGCATCTGGTCTTAGCCTTCCTTGGGAAGCAATCCCAATATGTGAGGCCCAGTAACTGAAAATCTCTGCCTTTGTGTCTCTGTGGTGTGTGTGTGTGTGTGTGTGTGTGTGTGTGTGTGTGTGTGTGTATAATATAAAAAACTACCCAGTCCAAGTAAATGCAAATAAAGTAGTCACATCACCACACCACCCTAAACATGCACTTGGTAACTTTTATCTGAGATGATTCATTGAGTGATGGACTACTATACTTACAAAGTGGGTGGTCGTGGGGGGACCTCTACTCGGAGAGAGTGATGTACTGTGTGAACATTAATGGTAGACTGACAGATGTATATTACCTTTTTGCAGAAAAATCTCTCATCTGCTTGTGCAAATACCCCAACTCTGTGCTATTTTGAGCTTCCAATATATCACTAGTTGGGGTTGGGGAGAAGACATTTAGTGGTAAACCATCATGTTGAGTTCTCACCATGCAGGTACAGTGACATGGGTAGCCACAAGAGCTTAGCATATAGTAAAGAGTAGCAAATAACTGGAAATGATTTTTAACTTTTACTTCTGCTTTAGATATTTATACAATAACTTAGTACTCAGCAATGACTGTATTTAATAAAACAAATTCTCAAAATCCCTCCACATGCCCTAACTGGTTACTCAGAGCTCTGTAGAGGATTGGGCGGTAGAGCAAACTCAGCTCTTTGATGTGTTTGTTTCTCTTTTGGGTGCTTGGTGTCCCAGAAGCTGAGTTTTCAGACAAGCTTTAGTGCTCAGAGAAGCCTACTCTGGCTTGCGGGAGAACCCTTTCTTCAGACTTTACTTTTACAGCATCTATGACAATAGCAACACTGAAGTTCATGTTATGCACTTTCCTAAAGAGGAGAAGAAGGGGCCATGACTGCATGGGTGTGGGCCACTAAGTGCATCCCGGGATTCTAAATTCTTACCTTATTAATATGAAGGCCATGCAGCTTTCAATCATTTGCTCATCTTGCTGATTTTCATTGTTACCTAACTACTATCTAGAGCTTCTAGTTCCCCACAAGATAAAGTCCAAACTCACTCCTTAGCTTTGTTTGGAAAGTTTTGAGGACTT
The DNA here is from genome assembly GCF_943737965.1 of Phodopus roborovskii. Lineage (NCBI taxonomy): Eukaryota > Metazoa > Chordata > Mammalia > Rodentia > Cricetidae > Phodopus > Phodopus roborovskii. Next base: position 71,335 of record NW_026125915.1, on the reverse strand, counting down.
TTTTTTTTAAATGAGCCCTGAGGAATTTGACCCTTGCATACCTGGGTTCTACAAAACAGAGTTTTAACTCTTAAGTCTAAAAATACATAGCATTTTGCTGCAGGTGAGAAACCTACCTCTAAGGATGAATAGGACATATCAGCCACAGTCCCAAAGGAACACATACAATTCACTTTTCAGAACAAATGCAGTTCTGCAGGGCCTGGGGCACCAAGAGCTAGCTCAGTGGTTAAGTGCAGTTAGAGGACCCCAGGTTCAGTTCCTAGCACCCACATGGTGGTTCACAACTATCTGTAATTCTTTTAACAAGGGATCTGATACCTTCTTCTCGGTTCTGAAGGCTCCTGTCACTCAGGAACAAATGCATGCACATTTAATTAATAAAAAATTTTGAAAGTAAAACTGAAACATTGATATTATTATGTATATGGGGCTATTGTTTTTCTTATGTATTTTTAGATAGATATTAAGAATTTTAAAATGGCTCTTCTCCTGTATTTCCTAGGTCATATGTCTCACACTAGGTACTCTGACATTTTCAGAAGCTTCCCAAATCCTTATAGTCTCCAGGATTTTAATATTACGTCCAGAGTAGCCTCACTACAGTAACTAGTGTACATCGCATTTTCATTTGGAATTTCAGTTGCCAAGTGTTCCTCAGCACCACAAACTTGCAGCTCAGCCTATTTTTGTCAAGAAAGAGCCTGGAATTTATTGTTAATTATAGCAATCATTTAGCCACTTGTAGCTGGTGGCTTCTGTGTGTGGACTGGAAAGACATAGAACATCATTGTACAATTTCCACTAGGCAGTCCTGGCCTGGAAGTTCAGTGATAACACCTGCCATGCAGTATTCCTCTCTATGTTTAGACTGCAGGCAGCTGCGTGGGATGGAGCCCTATGTTGCATGCTGCACTGCTTCCTCAGAAAAGGATGTGACTTTCTCATTGCCTCTGCTCCTTCTTTGGGTGCTGACCAAGGGCATGTCAGGGTTCTCCAGAGCTACAGCACCTCATCCTCTGCCAGGAAGGTCAGTCACATGTATCAAAGGTGACTCCATCCCTTAAGGCAACAATCACTACAGGATGGGAAATTCATGTCCCTTCATCAGACCTGGGCTCCTGTTTCACATTTCTGTCTCATGGGCTCCAGGTTCTGCTGTCTCACCAAACCCTGCTTCTGGCCCTCCCTGTTTTTCCAAAGTTTCCATTTCTGTCTAGACCTCACAGGTAGTCCATCAGTTTAAACATCTTGCTCCTACCCACATTTCCCCCCATTCCTTCTGCAGTACAAACCCCAAGAGCTCTGGATCCTTAGGCAAGCCCAGGTGCAAGATGTCAGCATCTCTGTTAGAGGTGTTGACCTGTGGCTCTGGGTCATCTTATCTCTGTGTGCCTCAAATGATACTTCCCACATCTCTTATCCCACTTATTGCTTAGCAAAGGTCCCATATAATTACATAGATGGCTAAGGGGAAACTCTCTCCTACCTGAAGATTACTTTTCCTTTCCTGTTATCTTCGGCATGTGCTCTCACTTCTTTCTTGGGCTTCAGGAACTCCCTAACAGTCACCTTTCTCTTCGTGGAATTACTTATAGATCTCCTTCTCCTCCATGTTCCCTCCCTTTCTCTGTTTACACATACCCTCAAGGTCTACTAACAACTTTTAAAACCTCTTAGGTCTACAGGCCACCAACTCTTTATATAAATTTGTAGCCTACATTTGTAGCCTCTGTTCATCACTCCGTTTATGCATTTATTTATTTATTTATTTTACAAAGGAATATGGTGGTAATGACATCTAGGTCTCTACAGATCCTTCCTTACTTTTCTGTAAATCCACTAAGCACAAACTCCTGAAAACATCTTAATTTTATCTACATTCAAACTTCACATTATGGCAGTGGTTTTTCTTTGGTAACTGACCTCACATTTACATTGGTGTTAGAGCTATAGTTTTAGAGTTTTTCTTTCATTCTTACTTTCTTTTTTATGCCAGTACTTATACAATTAAATGCTTTATACTTAAATGCTTTGCTACTGACATATATTTGGATTACTTACAGTTTCATGCTGTTATGAAAAATGTTGCTTTTTTTGTTGGTTTTGTTTTGTCTTTCAAGACAAGGTTTCTCTGTGGCTTTGGAGCCTATCTTAGAACTAACTCTGTAGATTAGGCTGGCCTGGACCTCAGAGATCTGCCTGCCTCTGCCTCCTGAGTGCTGGGATTAAAGGCATGAGCCACCAATGCCTGGCAAATTGCTCATATTCTTACATAGTCTGGTGAAGGAAACATTGTTAAAAATTCATCACCAATACAAAGAACAAAAGAAAGGTTGAGTGTGATGGAATGCCTGTAATCCAGCACTCAGCAAGGCAAAGGAACAAGGATCATTCCAAATTTGAGGAGAGTCTAGGGTCTAATTGTTTCATTTTGAGATAATATTATTCTTTCTATATTTTCCTCTGGTTATTTGTAGAGTATTGTTTAATTTAATCTTCATATGACATATGTATGTGCACACAGTGACAGGATAAAATTCACTTATATAATAGTTGTACTTGTTATTGACAAAATTTAGGGGAAAATGCATGCTTTTTGAAAAGTATATAACCTTTCTCAGTCTATATTTTGCATTTTAAAAATGGGGGACAGTCAGTCCTGACTCTTCTCTGAACAATTCCAAGCAATTTAGATTATGTAAAAAAAAAAAGTATTAAGAGGCAGACAGTCCCCAGGGCAGCAAGAAATTGCTAGCCAGAACTGAAGGCAAGGTGGCAACCACAGAGTTGGTTCTGGGGTGACAGCTACAGGCTCTGGCTGTTTCCTGCTGTTTCTGCTGTGAGACTGACAAAGTTGAGGAAAGAAAAATCAAACAATTATAAGACTGAAAGCAAAGAGGTCTTAATCTAAAAACAATGTGGGGGAAATGCTACAATAAACATCTATTTCTTTAACATACAGACATAAAAATGCATAGCTCTCTAAGACTTCAACTCAGATAACTTCAGTATAGTGTGTTCCTTAGTGTGTATACTCACCTCCAAAGGACAACTGGGAAAAGAGTATAAGTAGCCTGGATCATTTTCTGTGAATTGACGCTGTGGACTCTGAAATAATTAGGTGGTATACACAACACAAAGTGGACATTGTTTGCTCAGAAAGGCCCAAATGGAACAAATATATTTTCCAGGTCAGTTCAAGCAGATGTAGGAATAAGCTTATTTAGAAAACACTCTGGCTTCTCACCATGACCACTCAGCTGATTGAGATGGGTTTGGCAAGACCCAGCCACGTGTTATGGAAACAGGGGACTGAGAGAACTGTGGTGAGGCCTTCAGAGATTTTGTTGGTCTTGGCTAAATTTACTCCTTCACCTCAACTATTTTTGATGGGAACAAGAATCAAGACTAACTTGAAGGCATGGTCTGCTGGGGAAAATAGCTGGAACACTGTGGAAATATTTTCCAGGGTCAAAATGTTGTTGGGGCCATGCTGGCTCCACTAGTAAGCCCCAAGGAGTATCACTGAGTCCTGCTGGGCTGGTGTGTTTGCTCTTTCATCTCACAACAGCAGAAGCTGTAAGACCCACGTTGCCAGGAAACACATGTGCTTTGTTTCACAAGCTCAGGGCTGAAAGTATATTGGATCCCTTTCACCTCTGAATACTCAAAATAAATGTCATAAAATGTGGGCATCATGGTGTGTGTGTGTGTGTGTGTGTGTGTGTGTGTGTGTGTGTGTGTTGGGGGGCTTGTACAGACACTCAGGTCCATTTTAAAGAGTACCAGGGATTTTACAGGCATGTTGAGATATTAAAAACATACTGGCCTAAAAAAAAATCTTTTAGTTTTTGAAATTACAATATATTTAAAACATTTCTCCTACCCTTCCCTCCCTCCAAGCCCTCCCATATACCCCCTCCTTTAGCTTTAGAATTCATGGCCTTTTTTTTTTTATCAGTGGTTGCTACATGCACACACATACACACAAGTAAATATGCATGCACATATACATTCTTAAATACAGCATGCTTAGTCAGTATAGTGTTACTTGTATTATGTTTTCAGTGTTGACCACATAGTATTGGATAATCAACTGGTGTGCTCTTCCCTGGAGAAGACTATTTCTCAGTATTCCTTGGTTGCCTGTAGTTGTATAGAGTTGAAGCCTTGGGAGCTTCCTCCAGGCCACTGTAGCTGCATACTTAGGCAGTCATGTTGGAGAGAAATTATAGGTGTAGCTTCTGACATTACTAGGAGGCACATTCTCACAGCATTCTCTCAACACCTGACTCTTATCAATCTCTCCACCCCTCCTTCTGCAAAGTCCCCAAAAGCCTTACTTTCAGGAATTGTTTTGTACATGTACTCCTTGGGATTGTGTTCCCACAATTAGGCATTTTACTTAGCTGTGGTTTTTATGTAGTGGTTTCTGTTGACTGCAAAAAGAAGTTCCTTGGATGAGGGTGAGGACTACACTTACATATGTGAGGATATGAACAAATATTTATAATGTAGTTAGGAATTATGTTGTTTTAGTACAGTGGTGGTTGTAATTTATCCTCTAAGACCACAACTTAACTAGCCTTGGGTAGTTGGCTACGTTTCTAGAACCAGGCATGCTTTCTATATTGTTGAGCAGGTAAGTTCAATTAGAGAGCTTTTGGTTACTATCAAGGTACGTGTGCCGCTTTTGTACTCTTAGTGATTATAGGCTGGCCTTCTCTCTCTCTCGGTTCATAGGCATCCCAACTGGGCATATTAGATTTTATACTTGACTGCACATCAGAATCATTTGTGAGACTTTTAAAAAATAAAAGCAAGCCGGGAGAGATGGCACATACCTGATCTCCCAGCACTCACTTGGGAAGTCAAACTAGGAGAATCAAGAGATCACATACTTGTAAATGGAGCTCTTAATTGGTCTAAGTAGTAAAAACCTGGAGTCATATATAGAGGAAAATGCTGAGCAATCAGAGAGAAGGAGCAAGCCGCCACCACACCTTATCTCCTTAGTGCTTCAGCAGTCAAGAGAGCAATTTCAATTTCTCCCAGCTTATGTCCTGTTTCCGCCCAGCTACTTCACTTCCTTTCTGTCTGTACAGACCTCCAGATCTCTATGGTTAGCTAGTGGCAAGCTCCATTCTCTGACCTTCAGACAGCCCTTATTTGTGCAAGCAAGATATCATCACAATCACATCCAAACTGGATTAAACAGCAGTCTTGTCTTAAAAAATAAAACAATAACCTCAACATCCCAAATCTACAGATGCTTGTCTCAAGGGGGAAAAATGAGGTTGATAGGTTGTCCCTAAGTATCTGGCATCTTAAGGATGTCATGGCAACAGGTACATACTGCCCTTTTCAGGAAGCAAGAGTCCTATCAGTACTTCCCTGTCACTCATCTTATTTTAATTATTTTCGGTTTTTAGAGACAGGGTTTCTCTGTATAAGCCTTGGCTGTCCTGGAACTCACTCTGTAGACCAGGCTGGCCTTCTGCTTGCCTCTCTGTGCTGGGATTAAAGGTGTACACCACCATCTGCATCAATCATTTTATTAACCTTTATGTATATCATTGAACTTTTCCCTTCTGTACCACTCCTCCATTTTCCAATCTCCCAATACCATCACTGCCACCATTTACTGTCAACTTCTGATTTTTCTACTTTTAAAATTTCCTCTGCAAAATAAATTCAGATCATCAAGTAAGTGGGGAGGGAGGGGAAGGAAAGGAGGGAGAGAGAGATAGAGAGAGAGACAGAGAAAGTGAGAGAGAGAGATTGCATATCCTGCCTCTCCTTGGAGTGCTAGGATTATAAGTGTGCACCATCACTCTGAATTACATTGAAGATAGTTTTGTTATACATGCCACACAGATTTCTTCTCATGCATTCAAGGAGTCCAAAACATTCCCCTGCTTGCTGAGATGCCACATTGCCTGGAAATAGCTCAAGAACTATCTAGGAGCAATTTGTTAAACATATTTCCTGCAGTATTACAAGGAACGATACTCTTCCACAGTTTCTCTTCTGATTTTTGTTTCCATTTCTTAATATATAACATATACAGTTTCTTATTTTTTATTGATGTCTATTGTTTTGTTTTCATTTATGCAGTATTTTTCCTTGTGGCATGTCACAACCTCTGAAAAGTCACATTAAGTTGAATAACTTAACAAAGCAAATGTTTACATAATTAACACACAGGCAACAAAATACAAAGCCTTCAGGGTTCAAGGATATACCCTATCTACTTCAAATTTACACAGTCCTCCCCCCCCCCAGATTATATAATCCAACTTTTTAAAATACAGATTTTAGAATTTTATTACCTTTTTTTCCCAGGATTTTTATTCTGCTGTGGTTTGAATGTAAACTACCACCATAGACTTGTGTGATGGGCAGTTTGCTCCTCAGTAGTCTGTTTTGGCACATTGTTGAACCCCTAGGAGGTGGAGTCTTGCTGGAGGAAGAGGACCACTAGGGTCAGGCTTTGAAGTTTTATGCTCTGGCCTCACTTGCTTCCTGACTACAGAGGCAATGGAAAGGATTCACACTCCTGCTACCAGGCTTTTCCTACCAAGACATACTATATATCCAAAATAAGCCCTATTTCCCTTAAGTGTTTTTCTGTTGTTGCTTTCGTTTTGCTATGTCAAGTATTTGGTCACAGGAACAAGGCAAGATACTACTATACCTTCCCACATACCATTGATTTATGTAGATCTGAATTTTATAACATCTTTTTCATGTTTTACTTTCTCTACTTGTCAGACATGCTATATGTAGCTATAACCTGTACATTTTCACTACTCTGGACATAGCATTTGGGGATTTTATAAAACTAGACTGTTTTAGAACCAGCCATTAGGCTTTGATTTCCATGATAGCACACCAATGCTGTGCTTAAGAAGATGGGATACCGAGCAAAGAGGGTGTGCATGCTACATTTACTGGGTCCAATGTGTTGCTCCACTCACCGAATCTTTTGTGAGTTTGATCTGACAGTCACAGAGAAAACTTACATCCTCTGTGATGATTGTAGGCTTCCATCAGTGTGTCAACTGGTGCTGTAAAGGCCACTCAAATCAAACTGTAGTTTTCCTACAGATGGAAACTTCCACCAAGTGGTATGGTAGGCTCTAGCAGTGCCAGGCTCTCCTTTTATAACCCTGCAGTGCTGTCTTTAACATGCACAATCCTGTCATCTCTAAGCCATACCATCTATGAATGCTGGCCATTTTGTTTTCTAGCCTTCTGTTCTGGTTTAGACCTCCAGCACAATGCTGATATGACTTAGGGGCAACAGGAGAACTCACTGTACTCTGGAGATTAAAGTGGAAGCATGTGACACATCACTACTAATCATGATGTTGAAGCTTATCGAATTAAGACAAAATATGTCACCCTTGGGCCCTAAACTTCTGAGGAGCTTCCCCGTTTCGGCACAATGGACAAAAGCACTTGCAGTGACCTCTGAGAGGCTATGTGACCTGGCCCTTCATTGCTTCCCTGGCCAACTTTCCCACTATTTTCCCTGCTCACAGTTCCAGGCACAGCATGCCACCTGCTGTTCCATCGATACTTCATGTCTACACTGCTGTGTCCTCTTTTCAGACATCCCATGGCGAGCTCCCTTACTGCGTTCATGTCCTTGCTTAGAGCACATTCTCATGTGTACCTAGTGGCAGCCCTATTTCTCTTATACTTCCTCTAATTACTCAGGCCAATTCTCACTGGGGGAGGGGGGGGAGGGGAAGATACCAAAGCTAGCATGGTCTCAAGCAATGCCCTGTGCACATGCCTAACTGACATGGCACCTTGTCAGTCTTCCTCTGGACCTGTGTTGCCTGGACAAATCTCTCCTTCCAGATGTGCTTCATGAGCAGGCCTCTAAGGATGCTTGAGGTTTCCCTGTAGCCTTAGAGGCTTCTGCTGTTTTGTATTTGCTGCTTCTCCCATATCCCAGATTTCATGGTGACAGGGCATTCTGTGTTGTCATCTATACTCACTCCCCTTGGTGAAACTGCCTCTGCCATGGCTTAAATTCCCTCCATGGATGCTCATATTGCTTTGTTTCTAATCCAGACCAAGCTGTTGAGGTTGGGACTTGAATGTTTACCCCTTTTTTGATACCTCATTTGACATCTCAGGATTATATAGAACAAAATTCCCACCTTTCTCTTCTTTTCACCTACACTCCCAAATCCCTGCTTCTGGTCCAGCTGATACCGAGCCTTACCTAGCAGTGGCCCAGCTGCAAACACTTGGAGTTAACCCTAGTTCTCTTCTGTGAGACACGGTGGATAGGCTGTTTTACCTCCAAAACATACACAGAACCAAGCTCTTCTACAGTGTTGGCAACTTGGAGAGACTCTGAGCAGTATCCATTACTGCTGAATATCCACACGACACCACACTTTGTTTATATAATTCTTTGTTCTACCCCAAACTGGAAAACTCCAAATGTGCATCAGTAGTAAAGCAGATGATTAAATGATAGGCTGTTCACATAAGACAATGTTATATAACCACGAGAACAAGCAAATGATTTCTCTCTGTAAAACAGAAATGAATCCTCAGAAATCTCACTCCAGGGGTGGATGGAGCAGGACTTAGTGGAATATATAGGGTGAATAATTATAGTTACAAACTATGACAAAAACTGACAGCCCAGATGAACCACAGTGCTATTAGTCAGGAGAGTGCTTTTGGAGAAAGTATGTGGGAAAGAGACAGGGGCTCTGTGGGCACAAATAATGGCTGTTTCTTCATCTGGGCTCTGGAGGAATCCTGAGGCAGGATCTCTGAACCCTATCCTGTGGTGTGTGTACTCTGCAGTCTGCTGAGTCTCAGACATTCTTCCCACCTGAACACTTCTAGTGTAACCTGCTACTTCTTACTTGTATCACCTTACTCTCAAACGACTTTTAATGTTATTGTCAATTTTTCATTATTCGAAGGTTATCCACCTTGCAAAAGCTTTCCATGTCCTTAAATATAAAATCCAATTATAAGTGTCCTTAGAAAAGAAAACACAGAAGAGAAGGAGATGTGAGGGTAGCACAACGCTCCAAGCGATGTGGTTTTTAAGTCACTGAACAAATGGGTCCCCAGCAACCACCAGGAGAGGCCCTTGGGGCACATCTCGCAGAACACAGCATGACCCAACTTACCAGATCTTGACTTAGGGATTCTGGCTTCTGTATGTAAGATCAAATTTCTGTTACCTTAAGCCATCGACTGTGCAATTTGTTAGAGGAGCCATAGGAACTAATGCTTATAATTGTGTAATTTAGCTACTATGATTTGTATTTTAGATCCCCTCTTCAGCTCCATGAAGGCACACATTACTTTGTTCATGCTGGCTCTCAAATGACACACAGCAGGCACTCAAGCAAATTTAAAAAAAAATGTTTTTATGTATGAAGTTTACTAAATATTGTTGGAAATACTCTTGAGATTTGGTTGGATAAACAAGCTATGATAGACCACACACTGGATACTTCCCAACAACAAACAAGGTATATTAATGGCATCCACTCAGATGCAGGCAGATCTTAAATATTAAATATACTTTATTGATTGAAAGAAGCCACGTTTAACAACTAACTTATGATATTATCATATGAATTCTAAAAAAAAAAAGCACATTGAGCTATCAAAAGAAAAAGCAGACCACTGGTTGCTAAGGACTCAAGATCTGGGAGAGTTATAGCAGGGGCATTGAGAAATAGATATCCTATTTCCCAATTGTTGTAGTAGTTATGTGGGGATTCACATTTGCCAGAACTCATCAGATATTTCCTTATAATGGATATGCATTACCTAAAAGATCTGAGAAAACAAAGCAATTAAAAACTTAGGATAATATATAATCATCTAAAGAATAAGCCTAAATTGTTATTTTGTAGTCCAAAAATATGGGTAAGGCTATCAAGCACAAGAAAAATGAAAATATAAAACCAAAACAGCATTAGAGAGTGGCTTACTAAAAGGAACTTTACAAGACAACACAGACAACTGAATTCATACTGTAGACCTCTAGGACACTCCCCCATTGCTCTACAGAGACCCAGCACAAACAGCAGAAAGCCCAGTCATGCAACCTCTGCTGGGTGGTAAATCATGGTAAATAAGGATCTGGGAAGTGACAGGCTGATGTTGATGGATGTTTATTTGGGGAGAAATAACTTACACCAGAAACAGATGATCGCCGCCACAGGTTCCAGTTTCAAGGATGCCTCCGGATGCTCTGTCTCCAACCAGGAAGTAAGAACACTAGCTGGGTTCCAGCATCCGAGCCCCAGCCCTCCCACTCCCTGAAGGTCATGTCCACACCTGCCCCCACCCCCAATGGGCAACAGGTGCAGGCAGGGTGGATATCTCACTACAATTCCCCATTTAGTCTAAAGAAGAGATTTAGGCTTGACTACATTGATGGGAGCTGTCCTGAGAGAGACAGTTTGTTCATTATTCACAAACACCACACCCACCCTTTTCTCTCTACTGTCCTTTCTTAAAATGGATTACTTCAGATCACTGTTTGCAATTATAACCACTGGTTGAAGTATTCAAGGGTTTTGCTGAATATTATCAGAGCTCAAGCTTTTTTTTTTTTTTTTTTTTTTTTTCAAGTTAGTTTATGGGCTCAGAAACATTATTGGCAGCTTTCAAGTAACAGATGTTTACCAAGGAAGGAAAATTCCAGACCAGTTTTATTGCGAATATTGTAAAACTGCTCAATACCGTGTCACCTGACAAGGCCCAGCAATATATATATATATATATATATATATATATATATATGGAGAAAGTGTCATAACTGAAATAATAACCCAGGGAGAGGCAGGCTGAAGCAAGGATATGGTGTCATTACTTATGGGGTAGCCCCAAGGGAGAAGGAAAGGGAATCAGCAGGAACCTCAGGTGCAACAGAATGGCTATAGACCCTGGGAAGACAAGATACACTGAGCCTGAGAGCAAAATTTTTGTTTTTTTGTATTTTAGATGACTGCTGTTAAGCATTCTGCCTTCCTTGCCTCCTGAAGGGCACACAAACTTGGGTGAGGCTGCACACCTCTCAAAGTGCAGGCGGCAGAAGGCTGGCTGTGAGTTGCTTTGACAGAAGTTACAGGTTATAGTCCTTGATTCCTGAGAGGGTTTTAGGTACACTGCAGCACACCAAGACATACACACACACACACACACACACATATATACATACATACATACATACATACATACATATATATGGTGAGCTCTTTTTAGATTCAGGCACTTTATTACTTACATCAGTAACAACAGAGAGGAAGCCAAAGGTGCCAGCTTCTCGGGTCTTCTTCCCACAAACCAAGAAGTACAATGGCTCATCAAAACAGGCAGGGTACCAGCAACAAGAATTGTGAGATACTCTACTATTGGGAAGTCAAGCCTAGACCCCCTCCCCTAGCAAGTAGTTTTGTATTTTGCAAGTGCAAATGGAGAAGGGTGTCAGTGGGAGATAGCTTTAGATGGCTTCACATACTTCCTGTGTTCTGAGAGAATCAGAAGGCAGCCTGACAAGTCTGAGATTAGCAACATTAACACTTTTCTGTAAAAGCCACTCCCCTACCCACCCAGGAACTGCCATTGCTAAGAGAAGTACTATGAACAAACTCTAAAACAAACAAACAAACAAAAAAAAAAAAAAATAAAGAAAAGCACCCAGGAAATGAAGGCACTAAGATCAAGATTTCAAGGCCAGACTACCAATTATAGCAAGACCCTGTCTTTAAAAAATAAATAAAACCTAAATACAGTCAGTGGTGGTGCACACCTTTAGTCCCAGCACTCAGGTGGCAGAGGCCAGAGGATCTCTGTGAGTTTGAGGCCAGCTGAGTCTACAAAGTGAGGTACAGGGCAGTCAGTGACACTCAGAAAAACCCTGCAATTAACGACGACGACAACAACAACAACAACAAAAAAGCCATGTGCAATAAATGGGCTTGACATTGAATTGCAAAGACCTAGTCCAGGAATGTTTGTTTTTGTTTGGCCCAGGTCCAATTAATGCCTAGGTTTAGCAATCCAGGCACAATCCTCATCCCCATAAAGAGGGTACATTCCCAGTATCCTCACTCCCCAGTGGGACCAAGCAAGGTGTTCCCCAGTGCTAACATTCTTCTTTCCCACCCCTCATCCTTTGCCTTTGTCCTTCCAGGGATTCGCCCCTGTACTCCCAAGTACTTAAACCAAATCTCCAGGATTTGTGACAAGTCCAAATAGCAAAGCTGACCCAGAAACATCCCTAGAAAAGAACTCTGGGCACCCAGCACTCACAATTTAAAAATTGGGATAAAGTCAGGCAGTGGTTGTACATGCCTCTAATCTCCTCAGCACTCAGGAGGCAGAGTTTAAGGCCAGCCTGGTCTATAGAGCAAGAGCGCTATACAGAAAAACCCTGTCTTGAATTGCCCCCCCACAAACTACAACCCAAAACACACCACACCACACACACACACACAAATGGGATGAAGAGAAGGGAGATTCTGTTTAGCCACTGTTATCTCAGATGTCCCAGAAACATTTAGATGCATCCAGTGCACAGGCAGCAAAATGTGCTCAAAATCAGGTCCAGGGACTATAAAGGTTATAAAGGAGACCAAATTCTCAAATGCCATGCCTAGAAGTCCTTGTCTGAACTGGTGCTCTAGTTGGGAAGGAACGAAAACAATCTGGGTAGACCTTGGTTTTCCAAATTCCCCTGAACTCTGGAGTCACATTCCCTTCCTACAGGAGAGTCTTCTCCCATTACCTGGAACATGACATCTTTCCAGAACAGCCTAGCAAGGCTTGTTGGTCATTCTGGATATCTGAGTCTACTTGTCTCTCAATCAGTGTGGAAAGCAGTGTTTCTGGTTCCTAGTGACCCCAGGTAATGCAATGGCTGCTGCTCTCTTGCTTTGGACTCTTCAAGCCACTAAGAAAGCAGTCCAGGAGAGGAGAGGCTACACAGGAAGAAGGTGACAGCTCAAGAATCATTAAGAGCTGGGATTAGTGCAATGTAAGGGGAAAGAAGTATTCATGGGAATGCTTGCTGATGTTTAGGGGCAAGGGCTGACCACAGAAGGGCTCATCTAAGGTAAAATCTGTAATAAATAGAAAAGGGTGGAGATTAAAAAAAAAATTCCCCGTGGCTTCAGTACAGTTTCCAAGAGTAAAGAATATAGGCTGTCCTGCTAACCTTCTAGTTGCTGGCATTTTTCTTTATTTTATTGTTTAAAAAAAAAAAAAAAACGACTATCAGTCACTGTGCTCAGACAAAAAAGTGTAATACACAAGACGATGGAGGCTGAATGGGGTGTACTGTGGGAGAAGTTTACTGGTTGCTTTAACATACCACCCCTTTTATACCTGGATGTTGAAACAGAATTCACATCAAACCTGTGAAATGTCTGATATAGTGGATTTTAGTATATATACCACACTGTAAAACCTCTGCTACTAATCCCCAAACACTTAAACTAAAACTAAAAATTAAACCATTTAGAATCTCTTCATCTCCCCTTGTGGCTCCCTGACTAACTACATGCAACCTGACTAGAGGGAGAACCTGACCCTCATTTACAGGAGTATGAACACAATATCTCGGATTTGTCACACTTCAGTAGAAGTGTTAAGAATTGTTTCTGCAAGTGTCTAAGAGTTCCAGTAGGACAGAGTTTTGGCTGCTTTTCTGGTAACTTAACCTACCTGAATACCTGCCTCCTGTAGGAATCCCTATATAAGCCACCTGCACTCAGACCCTGAACCAGCTAAAGCATTCTTCAGTGATGTTTTCATAGCACTAGAAATCACATCCATTAATCCAGTCAACCCCCAGCCACCACTTTCCAAGAGACAGCCTTGGTATTTGGAATAAACTTTACCCTTTACTCATGGAAAAGCTATTTTGGTTTCTTTACTGCACCCATTTTATTCATCTGGTGCCAAAAACACTTCCTTCCCTCCCTCCCCCCTCCCTCCCTCCCTCCATCCCTCCCTTCCTTCCTATCTATTTGTTTATTTATCTTGTTTTTTCCCATTCAGCTGCCATGTCTGATGACCTGAGTTAGATCCTTGGAATCATGTGGAGAGAACCAACTCACAAATTGTCCTCTGACTTCCACATAAACACCTTGGCATGCACAACCCACACACATTCACAGAGAATAAATATGCATTAAAAAAATTCCCATGCCTTTAATCTCAGCATTTGTGAGGCAGAGGTAGGCAGAGGATCTCTGAGTTCAAGGCCAGTCTGGGATACAGAGTGAGTTCTAGGACAGCCGGGGCTACACAGAAAGACCTTGTTTCCAAAACGTAACCAGACCAAACCAAACCAAACGACCCACAAATTTAATATATGCCTCAATTTCTTAACCCCACTTTAAGTATTTATTTACTTTATTGTATACATGTGTACTGTGTACAAGCAGGTGCCTGTGTAGGCCAGAAGAGAATTGGAGTTATAGCTTGTTGTAACCCGCCTCATGGATGCTGGTACCTGAACCTTTGTCTTCTGCAAAAATAAGTGCTTTGAATAGCTGAGTTATCTCTCCAGTCTCCAAAGATAGCATTGTTACTTATATGCATGCATGTGTGTCTGCTTGTGGAGGTACCTGCCAAGGTCGGAATAGGTGACTAGATGGCATAGAGCTGGCGCTACAGGCAACTGTGGGTGACCCAGCGTGGGTGATGGGCAGATTTGAGTCCTCTGAAAAAGCTGCAAGCACTTTTAACTGCTGAGTCATGGCTCCCAGTCCCTTTATCTCTTTACCCTTATTTCCTTCTTTCAGTATTGGAGCGTGAACCCAGGGCCTTGTACATGTAGGCAAAATGCTCTACCACATTTTATTTGGAGAAAGAGTCTTGCTAAATTGCTCAGACTGGACTTGAACTCACTCTGTAGCCCTTGAGGGCCTTGAACTTGTGCTCCTACTTCTTCAACATCTCAAGTTGAAAGGTTAGCAGGCCTATGTTACCAGGCATAATTTCTTGCTAGCAAAGTCCACACTGGCTCCAAGTGATCATATTTGTTTTTCAGCACTCATAAACTTCTATTTAACAAATTGATAGTTGGCTTCATAATGAGTTTATTGCTACATTTAAAAATTACAAAGGATGGGGATGGAGAGGTAGCTCAGCTGATAAAGTGCTTACTGTGCAAGTATGAAAACTTGTGTCCCAGTCTGCTGCACCCTTTACACTGGCAGAGTAGCAAGGCCTATAATCCCAGTGCTGGCCTGATAGTCAGGTGATAGAGCCTGCCTCAAAAGACAGAGAAAGACAGTGGAAGGTCCATACACACTCAAACAGACACACACGCGCCCACACACACACACACACACACACACACACACACACACTCGTACACATGCTCACAAGGGCATGTATACCAACAGATGTGAATAAACATGTATATCTTAGCACCACACAAGTGTCTGGTGCTTGTGAAAGTCAGAAGAAGGTGTTAGATCCCTTGGGCCTAGAGTTACAGATGGTTGTGAGCCATCAAGTAAGTGCTGGGAATTGAACCTGGGTTCTCTGTAAGATCAAAAAGTGTTTTTAACTGATGAGTCAGCTCTCCAGCTCTGACTGTTTTCATTATTTACTTTCTAAAATAGGACCAATCGCAGTGCCTCACATATAGAAGGTTAAATCCTGTCGCTGGCTGGAGCTTCACTAAAATGGCTATCCTTGAAGCTACAGGAGACTTCCGGTTTTTCCAGTCCTGAATCTCCTGCACTAAGGTTACCCACCAGGGAGCTTAAGTGAGTTTTAAGCAGCTCAGGGTCAGGAGGTAAACATATATATTTATGCAAAGTTTGGAAGCTTGAGACAGGGTCTTTGCTGGGATACTGCTGTTCTTTGGAGCTGGCATATCCAAAATTGGTTTGCATCAGTTGGATGTAGAATATTTTTCCCCATTATCCAACCTGCTTTTTTTGCTGGACCATTGTGATATGGGCACACCTACCTCCCCCCCCCCAACACTCCAGTTTTGTGAAAAAGGGTAAAGAAGTAAATATTCTCTTATTATGGGTACATGGGAAAATTTTTTTGCTTTGAGTGCTTAGGATGTTTGCTTATGGATTATTAAGTTGAAGGGGGAAATAGGACAAAGAATATTTACCTCACTTTCCATGAATAGAGGAATGTTGCATGACACCTCCAAAGAGCTGGCCCATTACCCAGTGAAGAAGGAAGGTTGGGCTTTGCTTCAGGGACAGAGATTTGTGCTGTCTAATGAAATAAATAAATAAAATAACAAAAATGAAAAGCTTTCCCTAACTTGAAATTATAAAAGCTTTGTTTTCCTCCTCTAATTTCTTAAACTCAGGGTTGTACATATGGCCTGTGATGTCCTTTCTTTCCATCCTTGTTTTTCGTGTGTGTGGGTGTGTGTGTGTGTGTGTGTGTGTGTGTGTGTGTGTGTGTGTATAAAATGTGGTACCAACTAAGGCTCATTATTTTATGTTGTTGTTTTCTTGTTTTCATGACAAAAAGATTGCAGAGCTCTTTTGCTTGGGTAACATTGTTGAGGTTTCAAGAAGTGATGGAAAGGTTGCTAGGCAGTGCTGAGAAAGTGCCCACACTCCCACCTTAGTAGGAGCAAGCAGGCTGTCACAGAGACAAGTTGATGTGAGGCATACCAGACCTGCTGTGGTTGCTCCTTGGTACTTTGACTTAAAATTAGACTATCTTGAGGCCTTTCTGTGTTAGAGCATAAATCAAAACAGCTGTGGGGAACATGTCTGTGGCTCCTGCTCCCAGGTGTCTCTCAGAATAAACCTCACAGGCCTAGGCCTCTTTCAACAACAAGCTGAAAGTAAAACCCAACTGTTTATAGAGCAGGATTCCCCACTGCAAAGCAGGATCTGCTGAGATGACGCTTTCCTGTTCCTGGAAGGTGTGGTGAGGAGAAATGTTAGAAAGGTGGTGGTGTTGTTCTGTGTGCCTGCAAGGGATGAGGACATCTAAACAGTACCAATAAGGGGAAAAGGTAAGATCCCTTGATTTGTACCCTATCAAATAGTCAAGGGAGTGAAGGCTGACAACCTTAGGCCCACCCCTATTCCAAAGGAATATGGCTATTGCTTTCTGCTTTCCCTTTCCCTGCACCTGTTACTTTTCTTGGTGTCTCCCATGTGTAATTCAAGAAGACCTCTACATAGGGACATATACCAGACTCAAAGTTGTGGAGGGGGACTTGGAAGTGTCCAGACTGTGGCAGCACTCTCTCCTCAAGTGAAGGAACCCTCTCCAACCAGGATAACCTTGGTGAGAAGCCCAGACAGCTTCCACCTCCACCAGGAATATGGAAAGTAGGGATTCTGTCTGTGCAAAGTGATTGATCTAATTTGGCTATCCATGTGATAATTAGGGTAGAGGGGTAAGTCACAACTCCAAAACCAAGAGACTTTGGAGCCCCAGGAACCAAGAATCATCCTGAGAAGGAAGAATGGGAGGGATGGCTCTCCCCTGGCCCTTCCCCCTGTAGATTGCTTCATTGCCCCATGCTGGGCTCTTGAGCTAGCACTGCATAATGTAAGCACCTAGAAGTAGGCTGTCTTGGGTAGGGAAGGTTTACTCATCTTTTTTCTTTCCTGAGCTGTTGAGGCACACAGGCAAAACTTGAGCTAGTCCTGAAATTTTCCAGCATGGAAGGAAGAGATACCAAGCCTGCTTTTGAATTTGAAATGGGGATAGCCTGAAATTCCAATGGAGCCTGTGAGTGAGCTAGCAGAGCAAGTATCTAAGTAGGAAATCTTTGATGTGTGTTGGCAACTGTTTGCCAAGAACTCTCCTAGTTACAGCACGGGTGCTGGAAAAAAATGACCCCTGCATACACACACACACACACACACACACACACACACACACACACACACACATTGCTTAGGCTCCCCATGTCCCTGGTGTACTATGTTGTTGGGTGTGTGTGTGAAAGAAAATGCCAAGAGTCCTTAGCTGAGGGCTGTGGGTCAAGGTCTTCCTGCTGGAATAATTTTATTCATTTTCTTTTATTTATTTATTTATTTATTTATTTATTTATTTATTTATTTATTTTGCCTTTTTGACCTCGGGTTTATCTGGGTAGCTGTGGATCCTATCCTGGCTCTAGCTAAGAAGACTAGGCTGGCCATGAACTTGCAGAGATCTGCCTGCCTTTGTCTCCTTAGTGCTGGGATTAAAGCCTGTGCCACCAATGTCCAGCAGAGCTCCTGAAGTCTTAAACATTCCTGAGCCCCAGGCTTGCATTCCCAGTACAGTAACTATACTTGAAGTTACAGGAGACTTCCGTTTTTTTCCAGTCCTGAACCTCCAGCACAAAGGTTACCCACCTGGGAATCTTAAGTGAGTTTTCAGCAGCTTCAGGTGGTAAACAAGCTCTTACCATTGGCAGATATAGGCAAAGAATGATCAGCCTGCCTGAGTTTGGAAGCATGAGACAGGGTCTTTGCTGGGATACTGCTGTTCTTTGTAGCTGCATATCCAAAATTGGTTTGCCTCAGTTGGATGTAGAATATTTTTCCAAATTATCCAACCTGCTTTTTTTGCTGGACCATTGTGATATGGGCACACCTACCTCCCCCACCAACACTCCAGTTGTGTGACAAAGGGTAAAGTAGTAAATATTCTCTTATTATGGGTACATGGGAAAAATTTTTTGCTTTGAGTGCTTAGGATGTTTGCTTATGGATTATTAAGTTGAAGGGGGAAATAGGACAAAGAATATTTACCTCACTTTCCATGAATAGAGGAATGTTGCATGACACCTCCAAAGAGCTGGCCCATTACCCAGTGAAGAAGGAAGGTTGGAGCTTTGCTTCAGGGACAGAGATTTGTGCTGTCTAATAAAATAAATAAATAAAATAACAAACGAAAAGCTTTCCCTAACTTGAAATCATAAAAGGTTTGTTTTCTTCCTCTAATTTCTTAAACTCAGGGTTGTACATATGGCCTGTGATGTCCTTTCTTTCCATCCTTGTTTTTCGTGTGTGTGTGTGTGTGTGTGTGTGTGTGTGTGTGTGTGTGTGTGTGTGTATAAAATGTGGTACCAACTAAGGCTCATTATTTTATGTTGTTGTTTTGTTGTTTTCATGACAAAAAGATTGCAGAGCTCTTTTGCTTGGGTAACATTGTTGGGTTTCAAGAAGTGATGGAAAGGTTGCTAGGCAGTGCTGAGAAAGTGCCCACACTCCCACCTTAGTAGGAGCAAGCAGGCTGTCACAGAGACAAGTTGATGTGAGCCATACCAGACCTGCTGTAGTTGCTCCTTGGTACTTTGACTTAAAATTAGACTATCTTGAGGCCTTTCTGTGTTAGAGCATAAATCAAAACAGCTGTGGGGAACATGTCTGTGGCTCCTGCTCCCAGGTGTCTCTCAGAATAAACCTCACAGGCCTAGGCCTCTTTCAACAACAAGCTGAAAGTAAAACCCAACTGTTTATAGAGCAGGATTCCCCACTGCAAAGCAGGATCTGCTGAGATGACGCTTTCCTGTTCCTGGAAGGTGTGGTGAGGAGAAATGTTAGAAAGTTGGTGGTGTTGTTCTGTGTGCCTGCAAGGGATGAGGACATCTAAACAGTACCAATAAGGGAAAAGGTAAGATCCCTTGATTTGTACCCTATCAAATAGTCAAGGGAGTGAAGGCTGACAACCTTAGGCCCACCCCTATTCCAAAGGAATATGGCTATTGCTTTCTGCTTTCCCTTTCCCTGCACCTGTTACTTTTCTTGGTGTCTCCCATGTGTAATTCAAGAAGACCTCTACATAGGGACATATACCAGACTCAAAGTTGTGGAGGGGGACTTGGAAGTGTCCAGACTGTGGCAGCACTCTCTCCTCAAGTGAAGGAACCCTCTCCAACCAGGATAACCTTGGTGAGAAGCCCAGACAGCTTCCACCTCCACCAGGAATATGGAAAGTAGGGATTCTGTCTGTGCAAAGTGATTGATCTAATTTGGCTATCCATGTGATAATTAGGGTAGAGGGGTAAGTCACAACTCCAAAACCAAGAGACTTTGGAGCCCCAGGAACCAAGAATCATCCTGAGAAGGAAGAATGGGAGGGATGGCTCTCCCCTGGCCCTTCCCCCTGTAGATTGCTTCATTGCCCCATGCTGGGCTCTTGAGCTAGCACTGCATAATGTAAGCACCTAGAAGTAGGCTGTCTTGGGTAGGGAAGGTTTACTCATCTTTTTTCTTTCCTGAGCTGTTGAGGCACACAGGCAAAACTTGAGCTAGTCCTGAAATTTTCCAGCATGGAAGGAAGAGATACCAAGCCTGCTTTTGAATTTGAAATGGGGATAGCCTGAAATTCCAATGGAGCCTGTGAGTGAGCTAGCAGAGCAAGTATCTAAGTAGGAAATCTTTGATGTGTGTTGGCAACTGTTTGCCAAGAACTCTCCTAGTTACAGCACGGGTGCTGGAAAAAAATGACCCCTGCATACACACACACACACACACACACACACACACACACACACACACACTTGCTTAGGCTCCCCATGTCCCTGGTGTACTATGTTGTTGGGTGTGTGTGTGAAAGAAAATGCCAAGAGTCCTTAGCTGAGGGCTGTGGGTCAAGGTCTTCCTGCTGGAATAATTTTATTCATTTTCTTTTATTTATTTATTTATTTATTTATTTATTTATTTATTATTTTGCCTTTTTGACCTCGGGTTTATCTGGGTAGCTGTGGATCCTATCCTGGCTCTAGGTAAGAAGACTAGGCTGGCCATGAACTTGCAGAGATCTGCCTGCCTTTGCCTCCTTAGTGCTGGGATTAAAGCCTGTGCCACCAATGTCCAGCAGAGCTCCTGAAGTCTTAAACATTCCTGAGCCCCAGGCTTGCATTCCCAGTACAGTAACTATACTTGAAGTTACAGGAGACTTCCGTTTTTTCCAGTCCTGAACCTCCAGCACAAAGGTTACCCACCTGGGAATCTTAAGTGAGTTTTCAGCAGCTTCAGGTGGTAAACAAGCTCTTACCATTGGCAGATATAGGCAAAGAATGATCAGCCTGCCTGAGTTTGGAAGCATGAGACAGGGTCTTTGCTGGGATACTGCTGTTCTTTGTAGCTGCATATCCAAAATTGGTTTGCCTCAGTTGGATGTAGAATATTTTTCCAAATTATCCAACCTGCTTTTTTTGCTGGACCATTGTGATATGGGCACACCTACCTCCCCCACCAACACTCCAGTTGTGTGACAAAGGGTAAAGTAGTAAATATTCTCTTATTATGGGTACATGGGAAAAATTTTTTGCTTTGAGTGCTTAGGATGTTTGCTTATGGATTATTAAGTTGAAGGGGGAAATAGGACAAAGAATATTTACCTCACTTTCCATGAATAGAGGAATGTTGCATGACACCTCCAAAGAGCTGGCCCATTACCCAGTGAAGAAGGAAGGTTGGGCTTTGCTTCAGGGACAGAGATTTGTGCTGTCTAATAAAATAAATAAATAAAATAACAAACGAAAAGCTTTCCCTAACTTGAAATCATAAAAGTTTTGTTTTCTTCCTCTAATTTCTTAAACTCAGGGTTGTACATATGGCCTGTGATGTCCTTTCTTTCCATCCTTGTTTTTCGTGTGTGTGTGTGTGTGTGTGTGTGTGTGTGTGTGTGTGTGTGTGTGTGTGTATAAAATGTGGTACCAACTAAGGCTCATTATTTTATGTTGTTGTTTTGTTGTTTTCATGACAAAAAGATTGCAGAGCTCTTTTGCTTGGGTAACATTGTTGGGTTTCAAGAAGTGATGGAAAGGTTGCTAGGCAGTGCTGAGAAAGTGCCCACACTCCCACCTTAGTAGGAGCAAGCAGGCTGTCACAGAGACAAGTTGATGTGAGCCATACCAGACCTGCTGTAGTTGCTCCTTGGTACTTTGACTTAAAATTAGACTATCTTGAGGCCTTTCTGTGTTAGAGCATAAATCAAAACAGCTGTGGGGAACATGTCTGTGGCTCCTGCTCCCAGGTGTCTCTCAGAATAAACCTCACAGGCCTAGGCCTCTTTCAACAACAAGCTGAAAGTAAAACCCAACTGTTTATAGAGCAGGATTCCCCACTGCAAAGCAGGATCTGCTGAGATGACGCTTTCCTGTTCCTGGAAGGTGTGGTGAGGAGAAATGTTAGAAAGTTGGTGGTGTTGTTCTGTGTGCCTGCAAGGGATGAGGACATCTAAACAGTACCAATAAGGGAAAAGGTAAGATCCCTTGATTTGTACCCTATCAAATAGTCAAGGGAGTGAAGGCTGACAACCTTAGGCCCACCCCTATTCCAAAGGAATATGGCTATTGCTTTCTGCTTTCCCTTTCCCTGCACCTGTTACTTTTCTTGGTGTCTCCCATGTGTAATTCAAGAAGACCTCTACATAGGGACATATACCAGACTCAAAGTTGTGGAGGGGGACTTGGAAGTGTCCAGACTGTGGCAGCACTCTCTCCTCAAGTGAAGGAACCCTCTCCAACCAGGATAACCTTGGTGAGAAGCCCAGACAGCTTCCACCTCCACCAGGAATATGGAAAGTAGGGATTCTGTCTGTGCAAAGTGATTGATCTAATTTGGCTATCCATGTGATAATTAGGGTAGAGGGGTAAGTCACAACTCCAAAACCAAGAGACTTTGGAGCCCCAGGAACCAAGAATCATCCTGAGAAGGAAGAATGGGAGGGATGGCTCTCCCCTGGCCCTTCCCCCCTGTAGATTGCTTCATTGCCCCATGCTGGGCTCTTGAGCTAGCACTGCATAATGTAAGCACCTAGAAGTAGGCTGTCTTGGGTAGGGAAGGTTTACTCATCTTTTTTCTTTCCTGAGCTGTTGAGGCACACAGGCAAAACTTGAGCTAGTCCTGAAATTTTCCAGCATGGAAGGAAGAGATACCAAGCCTGCTTTTGAATTTGAAATGGGGATAGCCTGAAATTCCAATGGAGCCTGTGAGTGAGCTAGCAGAGCAAGTATCTAAGTAGGAAATCTTTGATGTGTGTTGGCAACTGTTTGCCAAGAACTCTCCTAGTTACAGCACGGGTGCTGGAAAAAAATGACCCCTGCATACACACACACACACACACACACACACACACACACACATTGCTTAAGCTCCCCATGTCCCTGGTGTACTATGTTGTTGGGTGTGTGTGTGAAAGAAAATGCCAAGAGTCCTTAGCTGAGGGCTGTGGGTCAAGGTCTTCCTGCTGGAATAATTTTATTCATTTTCTTTTATTTATTTATTTATTTATTTATTTATTTATTTATTTATTTATTTTGCCTTTTTGACCTCGGGTTTATCTGGGTAGCTGTGGATCCTATCCTGGCTCTAGCTAAGAAGACTAGGCTGGCCATGAACTTGCAGAGATCTGCCTGCCTTTGCCTCCTTAGTGCTGGGATTAAAGCCTGTGCCACCAATGTCCAGCAGAGCTCCTGAAGTCTTAAACATTCCTGAGCCCCAGGCTTGCATTCCCAGTACAGTAACTATACTTGAAGTTACAGGAGACTTCCGTTTTTTCCAGTCCTGAACCTCCAGCACAAAGGTTACCCACCTGGGAATCTTAAGTGAGTTTTCAGCAGCTTCAGGTGGTAAACAAGCTCTTACCATTGGCAGATATAGGCAAAGAATGATCAGCCTGCCTGAGTTTGGAAGCATGAGACAGGGTCTTTGCTGGGATACTGCTGTTCTTTGTAGCTGCATATCCAAAATTGGTTTGCCTCAGTTGGATGTAGAATATTTTTCCCCATTATCCAACCTGCTTTTTTTGCTGGACCATTGTGATATGGGCACACCTACCTCCCCCCCCGAACACTCCAGTTGTGTGACAAAGGGTAAAGTAGTAAATATTCTCTTATTATGGGGACATGGGAAAATTTTTTGCTTTGAGTGCTTAGGATGTTTGCTTATGGATTATTAAGTTGAAGGGGGAAATAGGACAAAGAATATTTACCTCACTTTCCATGAATAGAGGAATGTTGCATGACACCTCCAAAGAGCTGGCCCATTACCCAGTGAAGAAGGAAGGTTGGGCTTTGCTTCAGGGACAGAGATTTGTGCTGTCTAATAAAATAAATAAATAAAATAACAAAAATGAAAAGCTT
The DNA here is from genome assembly GCF_943737965.1 of Phodopus roborovskii. NCBI lineage: Eukaryota > Metazoa > Chordata > Mammalia > Rodentia > Cricetidae > Phodopus > Phodopus roborovskii. The sequence continues at coordinate 47,220 of NW_026125915.1, read as the reverse complement.
TCCCTAACTTGAAATCATAAAAGCTTTGTTTTCCTCCTCTAATTTCTTAAACTCAGGGTTGTACATATGGCCTGTGATGTCCTTTCTTTCCATCCTTGTTTTTCGTGTGTGTGTGTGTGTGTGTGTGTGTGTGTGTGTGTGTGTGTGTGTGTGTATAAAATGTGGTACCAACTAAGGCTCATTATTTTATGTTGTTGTTTTGTTGTTTTCATGACAAAAAGATTGCAGAGCTCTTTTGCTTGGGTAACATTGTTGGGTTTCAAGAAGTGATGGAAAGGTTGCTAGGCAGTGCCCACACTCCCACCTTAGTAGGAGCAAGCAGGCTGTCACAGAGACAAGTTGATGTGAGCCATACCAGACCTGCTGTAGTTGCTCCTTGGTACTTTGACTTAAAATTAGACTATCTTGAGGCCTTTCTGTGTTAGAGCATAAATCAAAACAGCTGTGGGGAACATGTCTGTGGCTCCTGCTCCCAGGTGTCTCTCAGAATAAACCTCACAGGCCTAGGCCTCTTTCAACAACAAGCTGAAAGTAAAACCCAACTGTTTATAGAGCAGGATTCCCCACTGCAAAGCAGGATCTGCTGAGATGACGCTTTCCTGTTCCTGGAAGGTGTGGTGAGGAGAAATGTTAGAAAGTTGGTGGTGTTGTTCTGTGTGCCTGCAAGGGATGAGGACATCTAAACAGTACCAATAAGGGAAAAGGTAAGATCCCTTGATTTGTACCCTATCAAATAGTCAAGGGAGTGAAGGCTGACAACCTTAGGCCCACCCCTATTCCAAAGGAATATGGCTATTGCTTTCTGCTTTCCCTTTCCCTGCACCTGTTACTTTTCTTGGTGTCTCCCATGTGTAATTCAAGAAGACCTCTACATAGGGACATATACCAGACTCAAAGTTGTGGAGGGGGACTTGGAAGTGTCCAGACTGTGGCAGCACTCTCTCCTCAAGTGAAGGAACCCTCTCCAACCAGGATAACCTTGGTGAGAAGCCCAGACAGCTTCCACCTCCACCAGGAATATGGAAAGTAGGGATTCTGTCTGTGCAAAGTGATTGATCTAATTTGGCTATCCATGTGATAATTAGGGTAGAGGGGTAAGTCACAACTCCAAAACCAAGAGACTTTGGAGCCCCAGGAACCAAGAATCATCCTGAGAAGGAAGAATGGGAGGGATGGCTCTCCCCTGGCCCTTCCCCCTGTAGATTGCTTCATTGCCCCATGCTGGGCTCTTGAGCTAGCACTGCATAATGTAAGCACCTAGAAGTAGGCTGTCTTGGGTAGGGAAGGTTTACTCATCTTTTTTCTTTCCTGAGCTGTTGAGGCACACAGGCAAAACTTGAGCTAGTCCTGAAATTTTCCAGCATGGAAGGAAGAGATACCAAGCCTGCTTTTGAATTTGAAATGGGGATAGCCTGAAATTCCAATGGAGCCTGTGAGTGAGCTAGCAGAGCAAGTATCTAAGTAGGAAATCTTTGTGTTTTGGCAACTGTTTGCCAAGAACTCTCCTAGTTACAGCACGGGTGCTGGAAAAAAATGACCCCTGCATACACACACACACACACACACACACACACACACACACACACACACACTTGCTTAGGCTCCCCATGTCCCTGGTGTACTATGTTGTTGGGTGTGTGTGTGAAAGAAAATGCCAAGAGTCCTTAGCTGAGGGCTGTGGGTCAAGGTCTTCCTGCTGGAATAATTTTATTCATTTTCTTTTATTTATTTATTTATTTATTTATTTATTTATTTATTTTGCCTTTTTGACCTCGGGTTTATCTGGGTAGCTGTGGATCCTATCCTGGCTCTAGCTAAGAAGACTAGGCTGGCCATGAACTTGCAGAGATCTGCCTGCCTTTGCCTCCTTAGTGCTGGGATTAAAGCCTGTGCCACCAATGTCCAGCAGAGCTCCTGAAGTCTTAAACATTCCTGAGCCCCAGGCTTGCATTCCCAGTACAGTAACTATACTTGAAGTTACAGGAGACTTCCGTTTTTCCAGTCCTGAACCTCCAGCACAAAGGTTACCCACCTGGGAATCTTAAGTGAGTTTTCAGCAGCTTCAGGTGGTAAACAAGCTCTTACCATTGGCAGATATAGGCAAAGAATGATCAGCCTGCCTGAGTTTGGAAGCATGAGACAGGGTCTTTGCTGGGATACTGCTGTTCTTTGTAGCTGCATATCCAAAATTGGTTTGCCTCAGTTGGATGTAGAATATTTTTCCCCATTATCCAACCTGCTTTTTTTGCTGGACCATTGTGATATGGGCACACCTACCTCCCCCACCAACACTCCAGTTGTGTGACAAAGGGTAAAGTAGTAAATATTCTCTTATTATGGGTACATGGGAAAATTTTTTCTTTGAGTGCTTAGGATGTTTGCTTATGGATTATTAAGTTGAAGGGGGAAATAGGACAAAGAATATTTACCTCACTTTCCATGAATAGAGGAATGTTGCATGACACCTCCAAAGAGCTGGCCCATTACCCAGTGAAGAAGGAAGGTTGGGCTTTGCTTCAGGGACAGAGATTTGTGCTGTCTAATAAAATAAATAAATAAAATAACAAAAATGAAAAGCTTTCCCTAACTTGAAATCATAAAAGCTTTGTTTTCCTCCTCTAATTTCTTAAACTCAGGGTTGTACATATGGCCTGTGATGTCCTTTCTTTCCATCCTTGTTTTTCGTGTGTGTGTGTGTGTGTGTGTGTGTGTGTGTGTGTGTGTGTGTGTGTATAAAATGTGGTACCAACTAAGGCTCATTATTTTATGTTGTTGTTTTGTTGTTTTCATGACAAAAAGATTGCAGAGCTCTTTTGCTTGGGTAACATTGTTGGGTTTCAAGAAGTGATGGAAAGGTTGCTAGGCAGTGCCCCACACTCCCACCTTAGTAGGAGCAAGCAGGCTGTCACAGAGACAAGTTGATGTGAGCCATACCAGACCTGCTGTAGTTGCTCCTTGGTACTTTGACTTAAAATTAGACTATCTTGAGGCCTTTCTGTGTTAGAGCATAAATCAAAACAGCTGTGGGGAACATGTCTGTGGCTCCTGCTCCCAGGTGTCTCTCAGAATAAACCTCACAGGCCTAGGCCTCTTTCAACAACAAGCTGAAAGTAAAACCCAACTGTTTATAGAGCAGGATTCCCCACTGCAAAGCAGGATCTGCTGAGATGACGCTTTCCTGTTCCTGGAAGGTGTGGTGAGGAGAAATGTTAGAAAGTTGGTGGTGTTGTTCTGTGTGCCTGCAAGGGATGAGGACATCTAAACAGTACCAATAAGGGAAAAGGTAAGATCCCTTGATTTGTACCCTATCAAATAGTCAAGGGAGTGAAGGCTGACAACCTTAGGCCCACCCCTATTCCAAAGGAATATGGCTATTGCTTTCTGCTTTCCCTTTCCCTGCACCTGTTACTTTTCTTGGTGTCTCCCATGTGTAATTCAAGAAGACCTCTACATAGGGACATATACCAGACTCAAAGTTGTGGAGGGGGACTTGGAAGTGTCCAGACTGTGGCAGCACTCTCTCCTCAAGTGAAGGAACCCTCTCCAACCAGGATAACCTTGGTGAGAAGCCCAGACAGCTTCCACCTCCACCAGGAATATGGAAAGTAGGGATTCTGTCTGTGCAAAGTGATTGATCTAATTTGGCTATCCATGTGATAATTAGGGTAGAGGGGTAAGTCACAACTCCAAAACCAAGAGACTTTGGAGCCCCAGGAACCAAGAATCATCCTGAGAAGGAAGAATGGGAGGGATGGCTCTCCCCTGGCCCTTCCCCCTGTAGATTGCTTCATTGCCCCATGCTGGGCTCTTGAGCTAGCACTGCATAATGTAAGCACCTAGAAGTAGGCTGTCTTGGGTAGGGAAGGTTTACTCATCTTTTTTCTTTCCTGAGCTGTTGAGGCACACAGGCAAAACTTGAGCTAGTCCTGAAATTTTCCAGCATGGAAGGAAGAGATACCAAGCCTGCTTTTGAATTTGAAATGGGGATAGCCTGAAATTCCAATGGAGCCTGTGAGTGAGCTAGCAGAGCAAGTATCTAAGTAGGAAATCTTTGATGTGTTTTGGCAACTGTTTGCCAAGAACTCTCCTAGTTACAGCACGGGTGCTGGAAAAAAATGACCCCTGCATACACACACACACATACACACACACACACACACACACACACACATTGCTTAGGCTCCCCATGTCCCTGGTGTACTATGTTGTTGGGTGTGTGTGTGAAAGAAAATGCCAAGAGTCCTTAGCTGAGGGCTGTGGGTCAAGGTCTTCCTGCTGGAATAATTTTATTCATTTTCTTTTATTTATTTATTTATTTATTTATTTATTTATTTATTTATTTTGCCTTTTTGACCTCGGGTTTATCTGGGTAGCTGTGGATCCTATCCTGGCTCTAGCTAAGTAGACTAGGCTGGCCATGAACTTGCAGAGATCTGCCTGCCTTTGCCTCCTTAGTGCTGGGATTAAAGCCTGTGCCACCAATGTCCAGCAGAGCTCCTGAAGTCTTAAACATTCCTGAGCCCCAGGCTTGCATTCCCAGTACAGTAACTATACTTGAAGTTACAGGAGACTTCCGTTTTTTCCAGTCCTGAACCTCCAGCACAAAGGTTACCCACCTGGGAATCTTAAGCGAGTTTTCAGCAGCTTCAGGTGGTAAACAAGCTCTTACCATTGGCAGATATAGGCAAAGAATGATCAGCCTGCCTGAGTTTGGAAGCATGAGACAGGGTCTTTGCTGGGATACTGCTGTTCTTTGTAGCTGCATATCCAAAATTGGTTTGCCTCAGTTGGATGTAGAATATTTTTCCCCATTATCCAACCTGCTTTTTTTGCTGGACCATTGTGATATGGGCACACCTACCTCCCCCACCAACACTCCAGTTGTGTGACAAAGGGTAAAGTAGTAAATATTCTCTTATTATGGGTACATGGGAAAAATTTTTTTGCTTTGAGTGCTTAGGATGTTTGCTTATGGATTATTAAGTTGAAGGGGGAAATAGGACAAAGAATATTTACCTCACTTTCCATGAATAGAGGAATGTTGCATGACACCTCCAAAGAGCTGGCCCATTACCCAGTGAAGAAGGAAGGTTGGGCTTTGCTTCAGGGACAGAGATTTGTGCTGTCTAATAAAATAAATAAATAAAATAACAAATGAAAAGCTTTCCCTAACTTGAAATCATAAAAGCTTTGTTTTCCTCCTCTAATTTCTTAAACTCAGGGTTGTACATATGGCCTGTGATGTCCTTTCTTTCCATCCTTGTTTTTCGTGTGTGTGTGTGTGTGTGTGTGTGTGTGTGTGTGTGTGTGTGTGTGTTTGTGTGTGTATAAAATGTGGTACCAACTAAGGCTCATTATTTTATGTTGTTGTTTTGTTGTTTTCATGACAAAAAGATTGCAGAGCTCTTTTGCTTGGGTAACATTGTTGGGTTTCAAGAAGTGATGGAAAGGTTGCTAGGCAGTGCTGAGAAAGTGCCCACACTCCCACCTTAGTAGGAGCAAGCAGGCTGTCACAGAGACAAGTTGATGTGAGCCATACCAGACCTGCTGTAGTTGCTCCTTGGTACTTTGACTTAAAATTAGACTATCTTGAGGCCTTTCTGTGTTAGAGCATAAATCAAAACAGCTGTGGGGAACATGTCTGTGGCTCCTGCTCCCAGGTGTCTCTCAGAATAAACCTCACAGGCCTAGGCCTCTTTCAACAACAAGCTGAAAGTAAAACCCAACTGTTTATAGAGCAGGATTCCCCACTGCAAAGCAGGATCTGCTGAGATGACGCTTTCCTGTTCCTGGAAGGTGTGGTGAGGAGAAATGTTAGAAAGTTGGTGGTGTTGTTCTGTGTGCCTGCAAGGGATGAGGACATCTAAACAGTACCAATAAGGGAAAAGGTAAGATCCCTTGATTTGTACCCTATCAAATAGTCAAGGGAGTGAAGGCTGACAACCTTAGGCCCACCCCTATTCCAAAGGAATATGGCTATTGCTTTCTGCTTTCCCTTTCCCTGCACCTGTTACTTTTCTTGGTGTCTCCCATGTGTAATTCAAGAAGACCTCTACATAGGGACATATACCAGACTCAAAGTTGTGGAGGGGGACTTGGAAGTGTCCAGACTGTGGCAGCACTCTCTCCTCAAGTGAAGGAACCCTCTCCAACCAGGATAACCTTGGTGAGAAGCCCAGACAGCTTCCACCTCCACCAGGAATATGGAAAGTAGGGATTCTGTCTGTGCAAAGTGATTGATCTAATTTGGCTATCCATGTGATAATTAGGGTAGAGGGGTAAGTCACAACTCCAAAACCAAGAGACTTTGGAGCCCCAGGAACCAAGAATCATCCTGAGAAGGAAGAATGGGAGGGATGGCTCTCCCCTGGCCCTTCCCCCTGTAGATTGCTTCATTGCCCCATGCTGGGCTCTTGAGCTAGCACTGCATAATGTAAGCACCTAGAAGTAGGCTGTCTTGGGTAGGGAAGGTTTACTCATCTTTTTTTTCCCTGAGCTGTTGAGGCACACAGGCAAAACTTGAGCTAGTCCTGAAATTTTCCAGCATGGAAGGAAGAGATACCAAGCCTGCTTTTGAATTTGAAATGGGGATAGCCTGAAATTCCAATGGAGCCTGTGAGTGAGCTAGCAGAGCAAGTATCTAAGTAGGAAATCTTTGATGTGTTTTGGCAACTGTTTGCCAAGAACTCTCCTAGTTACAGCACGGGTGCTGGAAAAAAATGACCCCTGCATACACACACACACACACACACACACACACACACACACACACATTGCTTAGGCTCCCCATGTCCCTGGTGTACTATGTTGTTGGGTGTGTGTGTGAAAGAAAATGCCAAGAGTCCTTAGCTGAGGGCTGTGGGTCAAGGTCTTCCTGCTGGAATAATTTTATTCATTTTCTTTTATTTATTTATTTATTTATTTATGTTTTTATTTATTTTGTCTTTTTGACCTCAGGTTTATCTGGGTAGCTGTGGATCCTATCCTGGCTCTAGCTAAGTAGACTAGGCTGGCCATGAACTTGCAGAGATCTGCCTGCCTTTGCCTCCTTAGTGCTGGGATTAAAGCCTGTGCCACCAATGTCCAGCAGAGCTCCTGAAGTCTTAAACATTCCTGAGCCCCAGGCTTGCATTCCTAGTACAGTAACTATACTTGAAGTTACAGGAGACTTCCGTTTTTTCCAGTCCTGAACCTCCAGCACAAAGGTTACCCACCTGGGAATCTTAAGCGAGTTTTCAGCAGCTTCAGGTGGTAAACAAGCTCTTACCATTGGCAGATATAGGCAAAGAATGATCAGCCTGCCTGAGTTTGGAAGCATGAGACAGGGTCTTTGCTGGGATACTGCTGTTCTTTGTAGCTGCATATCCAAAATTGGTTTGCCTCAGTTGGATGTAGAATATTTTTCCCCATTATCCAACCTGCTTTTTTTGCTGGACCATTGTGATATGGGCACACCTACCTCCCCCACCAACACTCCAGTTGTGTGACAAAGGGTAAAGTAGTAAATATTCTCTTATTATGGGTACATGGGAAAAATTTTTTGCTTTGAGTGCTTAGGATGTTTGCTTATGGATTATTAAGTTGAAGGGGGAAATAGGACAAAGAATATTTACCTCACTTTCCATGAATAGAGGAATGTTGCATGACACCTCCAAAGAGCTGGCCCATTACCCAGTGAAGAAGGAAGGTTGGGCTTTGCTTCAGGGACAGAGATTTGTGCTGTCTAATAAAATAAATAAATAAAATAACAAATGAAAAGCTTTCCCTAACTTGAAATCATAAAAGCTTTGTTTTCCTCCTCTAATTTCTTAAACTCAGGGTTGTACATATGGCCTGTGATGTCCTTTCTTTCCATCCTTGTTTTTCGTGTGTGTGTGTGTGTGTGTGTGTGTGTGTGTGTGTGTGTGTGTGTGTGTGTGTTTGTGTGTGTATAAAATGTGGTACCAACTAAGGCTCATTATTTTATGTTGTTGTTTTGTTGTTTTCATGACAAAAAGATTGCAGAGCTCTTTTGCTTGGGTAACATTGTTGAGGTTTCAAGAAGTGATGGAAAGGTTGCTAGGCAGTGCTGAGACAGTGCCCACACTCCCACCATAGTAGGAGCAAGCAGGCTGTCACAGAGACAAGTTGATGTGAGCCATACCAGACCTGCTGTAGTTGCTCCTTGGTACTTTGACTTAAAATTAGACTATCTTGAGGCCTTTCTGTGTTAGAGCATAAATCAAAACAGCTGTGGGGAACATGTCTGTGGCTCCTGCTCCCAGGTGTCTCTCAGAATAAACCTCACAGGCCTAGGCCTCTTTCAACAACAAGCTGAAAGTAAAACCCAACTGTTTATAGAGCAGGATTCCCCACTGCAAAGCAGGATCTGCTGAGATGACGCTTTCCTGTTCCTGGAAGGTGTGGTGAGGAGAAATGTTAGAAAGTTGGTGGTGTTGTTCTGTGTGCCTGCAAGGGATGAGGACATCTAAACAGTACCAATAAGGGAAAAGGTAAGATCCCTTGATTTGTACCCTATCAAATAGTCAAGGGAGTGAAGGCTGACAACCTTAGGCCCACCCCTATTCCAAAGGAATATGGCTATTGCTTTCTGCTTTCCCTTTCCCTGCACCTGTTACTTTTCTTGGTGTCTCCCATGTGTAATTCAAGAAGACCTCTACATAGGGACATATACCAGACTCAAAGTTGTGGAGGGGGACTTGGAAGTGTCCAGACTGTGGCAGCACTCTCTCCTCAAGTGAAGGAACCCTCTCCAACCAGGATAACCTTGGTGAGAAGCCCAGACAGCTTCCACCTCCACCAGGAATATGGAAAGTAGGGATTCTGTCTGTGCAAAGTGATTGATCTAATTTGGCTATCCATGTGATAATTAGGGTAGAGGGGTAAGTCACAACTCCAAAACCAAGAGACTTTGGAGCCCCAGGAACCAAGAATCATCCTGAGAAGGAAGAATGGGAGGGATGGCTCTCCCCTGGCCCTTCCCCCTGTAGATTGCTTCATTGCCCCATGCTGGGCTCTTGAGCTAGCACTGCATAATGTAAGCACCTAGAAGTAGGCTGTCTTGGGTAGGGAAGGTTTACTCATCTTTTTTCTTTCCTGAGCTGTTGAGGCACACAGGCAAAACTTGAGCTAGTCCTGAAATTTTCCAGCATGGAAGGAAGAGATACCAAGCCTGCTTTTGAATTTGAAATGGGGATAGCCTGAAATTCCAATGGAGCCTGTGAGTGAGCTAGCAGAGCAAGTATCTAAGTAGGAAATCTTTGTGTTTTGGCAACTGTTTGCCAAGAACTCTCCTAGTTACAGCACGGGTGCTGGAAAAAAAATGACCCCTGCATACACACACACACACACACACACACACACACACACACACACACACATTGCTTAGGCTCCCCATGTCCCTGGTGTACTATGTTGTTGGGTGTGTGTGTGAAAGAAAATGCCAAGAGTCCTTAGCTGAGGGCTGTGGGTCAAGGTCTTCCTGCTGGAATAATTTTATTCATTTTCTTTTATTTATTTATTTATTTATTTATTTATTTATTTATTTTGCCTTTTTGACCTCGGGTTTATCTGGGTAGCTGTGGATCCTATCCTGGCTCTAGCTAAGAAGACTAGGCTGGCCATGAACTTGCAGAGATCTGCCTGCCTTTGCCTCCTTAGTGCTGGGATTAAAGCCTGTGCCACCAATGTCCAGCAGAGCTCCTGAAGTCTTAAACATTCCTGAGCCCCAGGCTTGCATTCCCAGTACAGTAACTATACTTGAAGTTACAGGAGACTTCCGTTTTTCCAGTCCTGAACCTCCAGCACAAAGGTTACCCACCTGGGAATCTTAAGTGAGTTTTCAGCAGCTTCAGGTGGTAAACAAGCTCTTACCATTGGCAGATATAGGCAAAGAATGATCAGCCTGCCTGAGTTTGGAAGCATGAGACAGGGTCTTTGCTGGGATACTGCTGTTCTTTGTAGCTGCATATCCAAAATTGGTTTGCCTCAGTTGGATGTAGAATATTTTTCCAAATTATCCAACCTGCTTTTTTTGCTGGACCATTGTGATATGGGCACACCTACCTCCCCCACCAACACTCCAGTTGTGTGACAAAGGGTAAAGTAGTAAATATTCTCTTATTATGGGTACATGGGAAAAATTTTTTTGCTTTGAGTGCTTAGGATGTTTGCTTATGGATTATTAAGTTGAAGGGGGAAATAGGACAAAGAATATTTACCTCACTTTCCATGAATAGAGGAATGTTGCATGACACCTCCAAAGAGCTGGCCCATTACCCAGTGAAGAAGGAAGGTTGGGCTTTGCTTCAGGGACAGAGATTTGTGCTGTCTAATAAAATAAATAAATAAAATAACAAACGAAAAGCTTTCCCTAACTTGAAATCATAAAAGGTTTGTTTTCTTCCTCTAATTTCTTAAACTCAGGGTTGTACATATGGCCTGTGATGTCCTTTCTTTCCATCCTTGTTTTTCGTGTGTGTGTGTGTGTGTGTGTGTGTGTGTGTGTGTGTGTGTGTGTGTGTGTATAAAATGTGGTACCAACTAAGGCTCATTATTTTATGTTGTTGTTTTGTTGTTTTCATGACAAAAAGATTGCAGAGCTCTTTTGCTTGGGTAACATTGTTGGGTTTCAAGAAGTGATGGAAAGGTTGCTAGGCAGTGCTGAGAAAGTGCCCACACTCCCACCTTAGTAGGAGCAAGCAGGCTGTCACAGAGACAAGTTGATGTGAGCCATACCAGACCTGCTGTAGTTGCTCCTTGGTACTTTGACTTAAAATTAGACTATCTTGAGGCCTTTCTGTGTTAGAGCATAAATCAAAACAGCTGTGGGGAACATGTCTGTGGCTCCTGCTCCCAGGTGTCTCTCAGAATAAACCTCACAGGCCTAGGCCTCTTTCAACAACAAGCTGAAAGTAAAACCCAACTGTTTATAGAGCAGGATTCCCCACTGCAAAGCAGGATCTGCTGAGATGACGCTTTCCTGTTCCTGGAAGGTGTGGTGAGGAGAAATGTTAGAAAGTTGGTGGTGTTGTTCTGTGTGCCTGCAAGGGATGAGGACATCTAAACAGTACCAATAAGGGAAAAGGTAAGATCCCTTGATTTGTACCCTATCAAATAGTCAAGGGAGTGAAGGCTGACAACCTTAGGCCCACCCCTATTCCAAAGGAATATGGCTATTGCTTTCTGCTTTCCCTTTCCCTGCACCTGTTACTTTTCTTGGTGTCTCCCATGTGTAATTCAAGAAGACCTCTACATAGGGACATATACCAGACTCAAAGTTGTGGAGGGGGACTTGGAAGTGTCCAGACTGTGGCAGCACTCTCTCCTCAAGTGAAGGAACCCTCTCCAACCAGGATAACCTTGGTGAGAAGCCCAGACAGCTTCCACCTCCACCAGGAATATGGAAAGTAGGGATTCTGTCTGTGCAAAGTGATTGATCTAATTTGGCTATCCATGTGATAATTAGGGTAGAGGGGTAAGTCACAACTCCAAAACCAAGAGACTTTGGAGCCCCAGGAACCAAGAATCATCCTGAGAAGGAAGAATGGGAGGGATGGCTCTCCCCTGGCCCTTCCCCCTGTAGATTGCTTCATTGCCCCATGCTGGGCTCTTGAGCTAGCACTGCATAATGTAAGCACCTAGAAGTAGGCTGTCTTGGGTAGGGAAGGTTTACTCATCTTTTTCTTTCCTGAGCTGTTGAGGCACACAGGCAAAACTTGAGCTAGTCCTGAAATTTTCCAGCATGGAAGGAAGAGATACCAAGCCTGCTTTTGAATTTGAAATGGGGATAGCCTGAAATTCCAATGGAGCCTGTGAGTGAGCTAGCAGAGCAAGTATCTAAGTAGGAAATCTTTGATGTGTTTTGGCAACTGTTTGCCAAGAACTCTCCTAGTTACAGCACGGGTGCTGGAAAAAAATGACCCCTGCATACACACACACACACACACACACACACACACACACACACACACACACACACTTGCTTAGGCTCCCCATGTCCCTGGTGTACTATGTTGTTGGGTGTGTGTGTGAAAGAAAATGCCAAGAGTCCTTAGCTGAGGGCTGTGGGTCAAGGTCTTCCTGCTGGAATAATTTTATTCATTTTCTTTTATTTATTTATTTATTTATTTATTTATTTATTTATTTATTTATTTATTTTGCCTTTTTGACCTCGGGTTTATCTGGGTAGCTGTGGATCCTATCCTGGCTCTAGCTAAGAAGACTAGGCTGGCCATGAACTTGCAGAGATCTGCCTGCCTTTGCCTCCTTAGTGCTGGGATTAAAGCCTGTGCCACCAATGTCCAGCAGAGCTCCTGAAGTCTTAAACATTCCTGAGCCCCAGGCTTGCATTCCCAGTACAGTAACTATACTTGAAGTTACAGGAGACTTCCGTTTTTTCCAGTCCTGAACCTCCAGCACAAAGGTTACCCACCTGGGAATCTTAAGTGAGTTTTCAGCAGCTTCAGGTGGTAAACAAGCTCTTACCATTGGCAGATATAGGCAAAGAATGATCAGCCTGCCTGAGTTTGGAAGCATGAGACAGGGTCTTTGCTGGGATACTGCTGTTCTTTGTAGCTGCATATCCAAAATTGGTTTGCCTCAGTTGGATGTAGAATATTTTTCCAAATTATCCAACCTGCTTTTTTTGCTGGACCATTGTGATATGGGCACACCTACCTCCCCCACCAACACTCCAGTTGTGTGACAAAGGGTAAAGTAGTAAATATTCTCTTATTATGGGTACATGGGAAAAATTTTTTGCTTTGAGTGCTTAGGATGTTTGCTTATGGATTATTAAGTTGAAGGGGGAAATAGGACAAAGAATATTTACCTCACTTTCCATGAATAGAGGAATGTTGCATGACACCTCCAAAGAGCTGGCCCATTACCCAGTGAAGAAGGAAGGTTGGGCTTTGCTTCAGGGACAGAGATTTGTGCTGTCTAATAAAATAAATAAATAAAATAACAAACGAAAAGCTTTCCCTAACTTGAAATCATAAAAGGTTTGTTTTCTTCCTCTAATTTCTTAAACTCAGGGTTGTACATATGGCCTGTGATGTCCTTTCTTTCCATCCTTGTTTTTCGTGTGTGTGTGTGTGTGTGTGTGTGTGTGTGTGTGTGTGTGTGTGTGTGTGTGTGTATAAAATGTGGTACCAACTAAGGCTCATTATTTTATGTTGTTGTTTTGTTGTTTTCATGACAAAAAGATTGCAGAGCTCTTTTGCTTGGGTAACATTGTTGGGTTTCAAGAAGTGATGGAAAGGTTGCTAGGCAGTGCTGAGAAAGTGCCCACACTCCCACCTTAGTAGGAGCAAGCAGGCTGTCACAGAGACAAGTTGATGTGAGCCATACCAGACCTGCTGTAGTTGCTCCTTGGTACTTTGACTTAAAATTAGACTATCTTGAGGCCTTTCTGTGTTAGAGCATAAATCAAAACAGCTGTGGGGAACATGTCTGTGGCTCCTGCTCCCAGGTGTCTCTCAGAATAAACCTCACAGGCCTAGGCCTCTTTCAACAACAAGCTGAAAGTAAAACCCAACTGTTTATAGAGCAGGATTCCCCACTGCAAAGCAGGATCTGCTGAGATGACTCTTTCCTGTTCCTGGAAGGTGTGGTGAGGAGAAATGTTAGAAAGTTGGTGGTGTTGTTCTGTGTGCCTGCAAGGGATGAGGACATCTAAACAGTACCAATAAGGGAAAAGGTAAGATCCCTTGATTTGTACCCTATCAAATAGTCAAGGGAGTGAAGGCTGACAACCTTAGGCCCACCCCTATTCCAAAGGAATATGGCTATTGCTTTCTGCTTTCCCTTTCCCTGCACCTGTTACTTTTCTTGGTGTCTCCCATGTGTAATTCAAGAAGACCTCTACATAGGGACATATACCAGAATCAAAGTTGTGGAGGGGGACTTGGAAGTGTCCAGACTGTGGCAGCACTCTCTCCTCAAGTGAAGGAACCCTCTCCAACCAGGATAACCTTGGTGAGAAGCCCAGACAGCTTCCACCTCCACCAGGAATATGGAAAGTAGGGATTCTGTCTGTGCAAAGTGATTGATCTAATTTGGCTATCCATGTGATAATTAGGGTAGAGGGGTAAGTCACAACTCCAAAACCAAGAGACTTTGGAGCCCCAGGAACCAAGAATCATCCTGAGAAGGAAGAATGGGAGGGATGGCTCTCCCCTGGCCCTTCCCCCTGTAGATTGCTTCATTGCCCCATGCTGGGCTCTTGAGCTAGCACTGCATAATGTAAGCACCTAGAAGTAGGCTGTCTTGGGTAGGGAAGGTTTACTCATCTTTTTTCTTTCCTGAGCTGTTGAGGCACACAGGCAAAACTTGAGCTAGTCCTGAAATTTTCCAGCATGGAAGGAAGAGATACCAAGCCTGCTTTTGAATTTGAAATGGGGATAGCCTGAAATTCCAATGGAGCCTGTGAGTGAGCTAGCAGAGCAAGTATCTAAGTAGGAAATCTTTGATGTGTGTTGGCAACTGTTTGCCAAGAACTCTCCTAGTTACAGCACGGGTGCTGGAAAAAAATGACCCCTGCATACACACACACACACACACACACACACACACACACACACACACACACATTGCTTAGGCTCCCCATGTCCCTGGTGTACTATGTTGTTGGGTGTGTGTGTGAAAGAAAATGCCAAGAGTCCTTAGCTGAGGGCTGTGGGTCAAGGTCTTCCTGCTGGAATAATTTTATTCATTTTCTTTTATTTATTTATTTATTTATTTATTTATTTATTTATTTATTTATTTATTTTGCCTTTTTGACCTCGGGTTTATCTGGGTAGCTGTGGATCCTATCCTGGCTCTAGCTAAGAAGACTAGGCTGGCCATGAACTTGCAGAGATCTGCCTGCCTTTGCCTCCTTAGTGCTGGGATTAAAGCCTGTGCCACCAATGTCCAGCAGAGCTCCTGAAGTCTTAAACATTCCTGAGCCCCAGGCTTGCATTCCCAGTACAGTAACTATACTTGAAGTTACAGGAGACTTCCGTTTTTTCCAGTCCTGAACCTCCAGCACAAAGGTTACCCACCTGGGAATCTTAAGTGAGTTTTCAGCAGCTTCAGGTGGTAAACAAGCTCTTACCATTGGCAGATATAGGCAAAGAATGATCAGCCTGCCTGAGTTTGGAAGCATGAGACAGGGTCTTTGCTGGGATACTGCTGTTCTTTGTAGCTGCATATCCAAAATTGGTTTGCCTCAGTTGGATGTAGAATATTTTTCCCCATTATCCAACCTGCTTTTTTTGCTGGACCATTGTGATATGGGCACACCTACCTCCCCCACGAACACTCCAGTTGTGTGACAAAGGGTAAAGTAGTAAATATTCTCTTATTATGGGGACATGGGAAAATTTTTTGCTTTGAGTGCTTAGGATGTTTGCTTATGGATTATTAAGTTGAAGGGGGAAATAGGACAAAGAATATTTACCTCACTTTCCATGAATAGAGGAATTTTGCATGACACCTCCAAAGAGCTGGCCCCATTACCCAGTGAAGAAGGAAGGTTGGGCTTTGCTTCAGGGACAGAGATTTGTGCTGTCTAATAAAATAAATAAATAAAATAACAAAAATGAAAAGCTTTCCCTAACTTGAAATCATAAAAGCTTTGTTTTCCTCCTCTAATTTCTTAAACTCAGGGTTGTACATATGGCCTGTGATGTCCTTTCTTTCCATCCTTGTTTTTCGTGTGTGTGTGTGTGTGTGTGTGTGTGTGTGTGTGTGTGTGTGTGTGTGTGATAAAATGTGGTACCAACTAAGGCTCATTATTTTATGTTGTTGTTTTGTTGTTTTCATGACAAAAAGATTGCAGAGCTCTTTTGCTTGGGTAACATTGTTGGGTTTCAAGAAGTGATGGAAAGGTTGCTAGGCAGTGCTGAGAAAGTGCCCACACTCCCACCTTAGTAGGAGCAAGCAGGCTGTCACAGAGACAAGTTGATGTGAGCCATACCAGACCTGCTGTAGTTGCTCCTTGGTACTTTGACTTAAAATTAGACTATCTTGAGGCCTTTCTGTGTTAGAGCATAAATCAAAACAGCTGTGGGGAACATGTCTGTGGCTCCTGCTCCCAGGTGTCTCTCAGAATAAACCTCACAGGCCTAGGCCTCTTTCAACAACAAGCTGAAAGTAAAACCCAACTGTTTATAGAGCAGGATTCCCCACTGCAAAGCAGGATCTGCTGAGATGACGCTTTCCTGTTCCTGGAAGGTGTGGTGAGGAGAAATGTTAGAAAGTTGGTGGTGTTGTTCTGTGTGCCTGCAAGGGATGAGGACATCTAAACAGTACCAATAAGGGAAAAGGTAAGATCCCTTGATTTGTACCCTATCAAATAGTCAAGGGAGTGAAGGCTGACAACCTTAGGCCCACCCCTATTCCAAAGGAATATGGCTATTGCTTTCTGCTTTCCCTTTCCCTGCACCTGTTACTTTTCTTGGTGTCTCCCATGTGTAATTCAAGAAGACCTCTACATAGGGACATATACCAGACTCAAAGTTGTGGAGGGGGACTTGGAAGTGTCCAGACTGTGGCAGCACTCTCTCCTCAAGTGAAGGAACCCTCTCCAACCAGGATAACCTTGGTGAGAAGCCCAGACAGCTTCCACCTCCACCAGGAATATGGAAAGTAGGGATTCTGTCTGTGCAAAGTGATTGATCTAATTTGGCTATCCATGTGATAATTAGGGTAGAGGGGTAAGTCACAACTCCAAAACCAAGAGACTTTGGAGCCCCAGGAACCAAGAATCATCCTGAGAAGGAAGAATGGGAGGGATGGCTCTCCCTGGCCCTTCCCCCTGTAGATTGCTTCATTGCCCCATGCTGGGCTCTTGAGCTAGCACTGCATAATGTAAGCACCTAGAAGTAGGCTGTCTTGGGTAGGGAAGGTTTACTCATCATTTTCTTTCCTGAGCTGTTGAGGCACACAGGCAAAACTTGAGCTAGTCCTGAAATTTTCCAGCATGGAAGGAAGAGATACCAAGCCTGCTTTTGAATTTGAAATGGGGATAGCCTGAAATTCCAATGGAGCCTGTGAGTGAGCTAGCAGAGCAAGTATCTAAGTAGGAAATCTTTGTGTTTTGGCAACTGTTTGCCAAGAACTCTCCTAGTTACAGCACGGGTGCTGGAAAAAAATGACCCCTGCATACACACACACACACACACACACACACACACACACACACACACACATTGCTTAGGCTCCCCATGTCCCTGGTGTACTATGTTGTTGGGTGTGTGTGTGAAAGAAAATGCCAAGAGTCCTTAGCTGAGGGCTGTGGGTCAAGGTCTTCCTGCTGGAATAATTTTATTCATTTTCTTTTACTTATTTATTTATTTATTTATTTATTTATTTATTTATTTATTTTGCCTTTTTGACCTCGGGTTTATCTGGGTAGCTGTGGATCCTATCCTGGCTCTAGCTAAGTAGACTAGGCTGGCCATGAACTTGCAGAGATCTGCCTGCCTTTGCCTCCTTAGTGCTGGGATTAAAGCCTGTGCCACCAATGTCCAGCAGAGCTCCTGAAGTCTTAAACATTCCTGAGCCCCAGGCTTGCATTCCCAGTACAGTAACTATACTTGAAGTTACAGGAGACTTCCGTTTTTTCCAGTCCTGAACCTCCAGCACAAAGGTTACCCACCTGGGAATCTTAAGCGAGTTTTCAGCAGCTTCAGGTGGTAAACAAGCTCTTACCATTGGCAGATATAGGCAAAGAATGATCAGCCTGCCTGAGTTTGGAAGCATGAGACAGGGTCTTTGCTGGGATACTGCTGTTCTTTGTAGCTGCATATCCAAAATTGGTTTGCCTCAGTTGGATGTAGAATATTTTTCCCCATTATCCAACCTGCTTTTTTTGCTGGACCATTGTGATATGGGCACACCTACCTCCCCCACCAACACTCCAGTTGTGTGACAAAGGGTAAAGTAGTAAATATTCTCTTATTATGGGTACATGGGAAAAATTTTTTGCTTTGAGTGCTTAGGATGTTTGCTTATGGATTATTAAGTTGAAGGGGGAAATAGGACAAAGAATATTTACCTCACTTTCCATGAATAGAGGAATGTTGCATGACACCTCCAAAGAGCTGGCCCATTACCCAGTGAAGAAGGAAGGTTGGGCTTTGCTTCAGGGACAGAGATTTGTGCTGTCTAATAAAATAAATAAATAAAATAACAAATGAAAAGCTTTCCCTAACTTGAAATCATAAAAGCTTTGTTTTCCTCCTCTAATTTCTTAAACTCAGGGTTGTACATATGGCCTGTGATGTCCTTTCTTTCCATCCTTGTTTTTCGTGTGTGTGTGTGTGTGTGTGTGTGTGTGTGTGTGTGTGTGTGTTTGTGTGTGTATAAAATGTGGTACCAACTAAGGCTCATTATTTTATGTTGTTGTTTTGTTGTTTTCATGACAAAAAGATTGCAGAGCTCTTTTGCTTGGGTAACATTGTTGGGTTTCAAGAAGTGATGGAAAGGTTGCTAGGCAGTGCTGAGAAAGTGCCCACACTCCCACCTTAGTAGGAGCAAGCAGGCTGTCACAGAGACAAGTTGATGTGAGCCATACCAGACCTGCTGTAGTTGCTCCTTGGTACTTTGACTTAAAATTAGACTATCTTGAGGCCTTTCTGTGTTAGAGCATAAATCAAAACAGCTGTGGGGAACATGTCTGTGGCTCCTGCTCCCAGGTGTCTCTCAGAATAAACCTCACAGGCCTAGGCCTCTTTCAACAACAAGCTGAAAGTAAAACCCAACTGTTTATAGAGCAGGATTCCCCACTGCAAAGCAGGATCTGCTGAGATGACGCTTTCCTGTTCCTGGAAGGTGTGGTGAGGAGAAATGTTAGAAAGTTGGTGGTGTTGTTCTGTGTGCCTGCAAGGGATGAGGACATCTAAACAGTACCAATAAGGGAAAAGGTAAGATCCCTTGATTTGTACCCTATCAAATAGTCAAGGGAGTGAAGGCTGACAACCTTAGGCCCACCCCTATTCCAAAGGAATATGGCTATTGCTTTCTGCTTTCCCTTTCCCTGCACCTGTTACTTTTCTTGGTGTCTCCCATGTGTAATTCAAGAAGACCTCTACATAGGGACATATACCAGACTCAAAGTTGTGGAGGGGGACTTGGAAGTGTCCAGACTGTGGCAGCACTCTCTCCTCAAGTGAAGGAACCCTCTCCAACCAGGATAACCTTGGTGAGAAGCCCAGACAGCTTCCACCTCCACCAGGAATATGGAAAGTAGGGATTCTGTCTGTGCAAAGTGATTGATCTAATTTGGCTATCCATGTGATAATTAGGGTAGAGGGGTAAGTCACAACTCCAAAACCAAGAGACTTTGGAGCCCCAGGAACCAAGAATCATCCTGAGAAGGAAGAATGGGAGGGATGGCTCTCCCCTGGCCCTTCCCCCTGTAGATTGCTTCATTGCCCCATGCTGGGCTCTTGAGCTAGCACTGCATAATGTAAGCACCTAGAAGTAGGCTGTCTTGGGTAGGGAAGGTTTACTCATCTTTTTTTCTTTCCTGAGCTGTTGAGGCACACAGGCAAAACTTGAGCTAGTCCTGAAATTTTCCAGCATGGAAGGAAGAGATACCAAGCCTGCTTTTGAATTTGAAATGGGGATAGCCTGAAATTCCAATGGAGCCTGTGAGTGAGCTAGCAGAGCAAGTATCTAAGTAGGAAATCTTTGTGTTTTGGCAACTGTTTGCCAAGAACTCTCCTAGTTACAGCACGGGTGCTGGAAAAAAATGACCCCTGCATACACACACACACACACACACACACACACACACACACACACACACACACATTGCTTAGGCTCCCCATGTCCCTGGTGTACTATGTTGTTGGGTGTGTGTGTGAAAGAAAATGCCAAGAGTCCTTAGCTGAGGGCTGTGGGTCAAGGTCTTCCTGCTGGAATAATTTTATTCATTTTCTTTTATTTATTTATTTATTTATTTATTTATTTATTTATTTATTTTGCCTTTTTGACCTCGGGTTTATCTGGGTAGCTGTGGATCCTATCCTGGCTCTAGCTAAGTAGACTAGGCTGGCCATGAACTTGCAGAGATCTGCCTGCCTTTGCCTCCTTAGTGCTGGGATTAAAGCCTGTGCCACCAATGTCCAGCAGAGCTCCTGAAGTCTTAAACATTCCTGAGCCCCAGGCTTGCATTCCCAGTACAGTAACTATACTTGAAGTTACAGGAGACTTCCGTTTTTTCCAGTCCTGAACCTCCAGCACAAAGGTTACCCACCTGGGAATCTTAAGTGAGTTTTCAGCAGCTTCAGGTGGTAAACAAGCTCTTACCATTGGCAGATATAGGCAAAGAATGATCAGCCTGCCTGAGTTTGGAAGCATGAGACAGGGTCTTTGCTGGGATACTGCTGTTCTTTGTAGCTGCATATCCAAAATTGGTTTGCCTCAGTTGGATGTAGAATATTTTTCCCCATTATCCAACCTGCTTTTTTTGCTGGACCATTGTGATATGGGCACACCTACCTCCCCCACCAACACTCCAGTTGTGTGACAAAGGGTAAAGTAGTAAATATTCTCTTATTATGGGTACATGGGAAAATTTTTTGCTTTGAGTGCTTAGGATGTTTGCTTATGGATTATTAAGTTGAAGGGGGAAATAGGACAAAGAATATTTACCTCACTTTCCATGAATAGAGGAATGTTGCATGACACCTCCAAAGAGCTGGCCCCATTACCCAGTGAAGAAGGAAGGTTGGGCTTTGCTTCAGGGACAGAGATTTGTGCTGTCTAATAAAATAAATAAATAAAATAACAAAAATGAAAAGCTTTCCCTAACTTGAAATCATAAAAGCTTTGTTTTCCTCCTCTAATTTCTTAAACTCAGGGTTGTACATATGGCCTGTGATGTCCTTTCTTTCCATCCTTGTTTTTCCTGTGTGTGTGTGTGTGTGTGTGTGTGTGTGTGTGTGTGTGTGTGTATAAAATGTGGTACCAACTAAGGCTCATTATTTTATGTTGTTGTTTTGTTGTTTTCATGACAAAAAGATTGCAGAGCTCTTTTGCTTGGGTAACATTGTTGGGTTTCAAGAAGTGATGGAAAGGTTGCTAGGCAGTGCTGAGAAAGTGCCCACACTCCCACCTTAGTAGGAGCAAGCAGGCTGTCACAGAGACAAGTTGATGTGAGCCATACCAGACCTGCTGTAGTTGCTCCTTGGTACTTTGACTTAAAATTAGACTACCTTGAGGCCTTTCTGTGTTAGAGCATAAATCAAAACAGCTGTGGGGAACATGTCTGTGGCTCCTGCTCCCAGGTGTCTCTCAGAATAAACCTCACAGGCCTAGGCCTCTTTCAACAACAAGCTGAAAGTAAAACCCAACTGTTTATAGAGCAGGATTCCCCACTGCAAAGCAGGATCTGCTGAGATGACGCTTTCCTGTTCCTGGAAGGTGTGGTGAGGAGAAATGTTAGAA
This sequence comes from Phodopus roborovskii, assembly GCF_943737965.1. Lineage (NCBI taxonomy): Eukaryota > Metazoa > Chordata > Mammalia > Rodentia > Cricetidae > Phodopus > Phodopus roborovskii. The sequence goes on along the minus strand of NW_026125915.1, from coordinate 25,776 downwards.
AGTTGGTGGTGTTGTTCTGTGTGCCTGCAAGGGATGAGGACATCTAAACAGTACCAATAAGGGAAAAGGTAAGATCCCTTGATTTGTACCCTATCAAATAGTCAAGGGAGTGAAGGCTGACAACCTTAGGCCCACCCCTATTCCAAAGGAATATGGCTATTGCTTTCTGCTTTCCCTTTCCCTGCACCTGTTACTTTTCTTGGTGTCTCCCATGTGTAATTCAAGAAGACCTCTACATAGGGACATATACCAGACTCAAAGTTGTGGAGGGGGGACTTGGAAGTGTCCAGACTGTGGCAGCACTCTCTCCTCAAGTGAAGGAACCCTCTCCAACCAGGATAACCTTGGTGAGAAGCCCAGACAGCTTCCACCTCCACCAGGAATATGGAAAGTAGGGATTCTGTCTGTGCAAAGTGATTGATCTAATTTGGCTATCCATGTGATAATTAGGGTAGAGGGGTAAGTCACAACTCCAAAACCAAGAGACTTTGGAGCCCCAGGAACCAAGAATCATCCTGAGAAGGAAGAATGGGAGGGATGGCTCTCCCCTGGCCCTTCCCCCTGTAGATTGCTTCATTGCCCCATGCTGGGCTCTTGAGCTAGCACTGCATAATGTAAGCACCTAGAAGTAGGCTGTCTTGGGTAGGGAAGGTTTACTCATCTTTTTTCTTTCCTGAGCTGTTGAGGCACACAGGCAAAACTTGAGCTAGTCCTGAAATTTTCCAGCATGGAAGGAAGAGATACCAAGCCTGCTTTTGAATTTGAAATGGGGATAGCCTGAAATTCCAATGGAGCCTGTGAGTGAGCTAGCAGAGCAAGTATCTAAGTAGGAAATCTTTGTGTTTTGGCAACTGTTTGCCAAGAACTCTCCTAGTTACAGCACGGGTGCTGGAAAAAAATGACCCCTGCATACACACACACACACACACACACACACACACACACACACACACATTGCTTAGGCTCCCCATGTCCCTGGTGTACTATGTTGTTGGGTGTGTGTGTGAAAGAAAATGCCAAGAGTCCTTAGCTGAGGGCTGTGGGTCAAGGTCTTCCTGCTGGAATAATTTTATTCATTTTCTTTTATTTATTTATTTATTTATTTATTTATTTATTTATTTATTTTGCCTTTTTGACCTCGGGTTTATCTGGGTAGCTGTGGATCCTATCCTGGCTCTAGCTAAGTAGACTAGGCTGGCCATGAACTTGCAGAGATCTGCCTGCCTTTGCCTCCTTAGTGCTGGGATTAAAGCCTGTGCCACCAATGTCCAGCAGAGCTCCTGAAGTCTTAAACATTCCTGAGCCCCAGGCTTGCATTCCCAGTACAGTAACTATACTTGAAGTTACAGGAGACTTCCGTTTTTTCCAGTCCTGAACCTCCAGCACAAAGGTTACCCACCTGGGAATCTTAAGCGAGTTTTCAGCAGCTTCAGGTGGTAAACAAGCTCTTACCATTGGCAGATATAGGCAAAGAATGATCAGCCTGCCTGAGTTTGGAAGCATGAGACAGGGTCTTTGCTGGGATACTGCTGTTCTTTGTAGCTGCATATCCAAAATTGGTTTGCCTCAGTTGGATGTAGAATATTTTTCCCCATTATCCAACCTGCTTTTTTTGCTGGACCATTGTGATATGGGCACACCTACCTCCCCCACCAACACTCCAGTTGTGTGACAAAGGGTAAAGTAGTAAATATTCTCTTATTATGGGTACATGGGAAAAATTTTTTGCTTTGAGTGCTTAGGATGTTTGCTTATGGATTATTAAGTTGAAGGGGGAAATAGGACAAAGAATATTTACCTCACTTTCCATGAATAGAGGAATGTTGCATGACACCTCCAAAGAGCTGGCCCATTACCCAGTGAAGAAGGAAGGTTGGGCTTTGCTTCAGGGACAGAGATTTGTGCTGTCTAATAAAATAAATAAATAAAATAACAAATGAAAAGCTTCCCCCTAACTTGAAATCATAAAAGCTTTGTTTTCCTCCTCTAATTTCTTAAACTCAGGGTTGTACATATGGCCTGTGATGTCCTTTCTTTCCATCCTTGTTTTTCGTGTGTGTGTGTGTGTGTGTGTGTGTGTGTGTGTGTGTGTGTGTGTGTTTGTGTGTGTATAAAATGTGGTACCAACTAAGGCTCATTATTTTATGTTGTTGTTTTGTTGTTTTCATGACAAAAAGATTGCAGAGCTCTTTTGCTTGGGTAACATTGTTGGGTTTCAAGAAGTGATGGAAAGGTTGCTAGGCAGTGCTGAGAAAGTGCCCACACTCCCACCTTAGTAGGAGCAAGCAGGCTGTCACAGAGACAAGTTGATGTGAGCCATACCAGACCTGCTGTAGTTGCTCCTTGGTACTTTGACTTAAAATTAGACTATCTTGAGGCCTTTCTGTGTTAGAGCATAAATCAAAACAGCTGTGGGGAACATGTCTGTGGCTCCTGCTCCCAGGTGTCTCTCAGAATAAACCTCACAGGCCTAGGCCTCTTTCAACAACAAGCTGAAAGTAAAACCCAACTGTTTATAGAGCAGGATTCCCCACTGCAAAGCAGGATCTGCTGAGATGACGCTTTCCTGTTCCTGGAAGGTGTGGTGAGGAGAAATGTTAGAAAGTTGGTGGTGTTGTTCTGTGTGCCTGCAAGGGATGAGGACATCTAAACAGTACCAATAAGGGAAAAGGTAAGATCCCTTGATTTGTACCCTATCAAATAGTCAAGGGAGTGAAGGCTGACAACCTTAGGCCCACCCCTATTCCAAAGGAATATGGCTATTGCTTTCTGCTTTCCCTTTCCCTGCACCTGTTACTTTTCTTGGTGTCTCCCATGTGTAATTCAAGAAGACCTCTACATAGGGACATATACCAGACTCAAAGTTGTGGAGGGGGACTTGGAAGTGTCCAGACTGTGGCAGCACTCTCTCCTCAAGTGAAGGAACCCTCTCCAACCAGGATAACCTTGGTGAGAAGCCCAGACAGCTTCCACCTCCACCAGGAATATGGAAAGTAGGGATTCTGTCTGTGCAAAGTGATTGATCTAATTTGGCTATCCATGTGATAATTAGGGTAGAGGGGTAAGTCACAACTCCAAAACCAAGAGACTTTGGAGCCCCAGGAACCAAGAATCATCCTGAGAAGGAAGAATGGGAGGGATGGCTCTCCCCTGGCCCTTCCCCCTGTAGATTGCTTCATTGCCCCATGCTGGGCTCTTGAGCTAGCACTGCATAATGTAAGCACCTAGAAGTAGGCTGTCTTGGGTAGGGAAGGTTTACTCATCTTTTTTCTTTCCTGAGCTGTTGAGGCACACAGGCAAAACTTGAGCTAGTCCTGAAATTTTCCAGCATGGAAGGAAGAGATACCAAGCCTGCTTTTGAATTTGAAATGGGGATAGCCTGAAATTCCAATGGAGCCTGTGAGTGAGCTAGCAGAGCAAGTATCTAAGTAGGAAATCTTTGATGTGTTTTGGCAACTGTTTGCCAAGAACTCTCCTAGTTACAGCACGGGTGCTGGAAAAAAATGACCCCTGCATACACACACACACACACACACACACACACACACACACACACACATTGCTTAGGCTCCCCATGTCCCTGGTGTACTATGTTGTTGGGTGTGTGTGAAAGAAAATGCCAAGAGTCCTTAGCTGAGGGCTGTGGGTCAAGGTCTTCCTGCTGGAATAATTTTATTCATTTTCTTTTATTTATTTATTTATTTATTTATGTTTTTATTTATTTATTTTGCCTTTTTGACCTCGGGTTTATCTGGGTAGCTGTGGATCCTATCCTGGCTCTAGCTAAGTAGACTAGGCTGGCCATGAACTTGCAGAGATCTGCCTGCCTTTGCCTCCTTAGTGCTGGGATTAAAGCCTGTGCCACCAATGTCCAGCAGAGCTCCTGAAGTCTTAAACATTCCTGAGCCCCAGGCTTGCATTCCCAGTACAGTAACTATACTTGAAGTTACAGGAGACTTCCGTTTTTCCAGTCCTGAACCTCCAGCACAAAGGTTACCCACCTGGGAATCTTAAGCGAGTTTTCAGCAGCTTCAGGTGGTAAACAAGCTCTTACCATTGGCAGATATAGGCAAAGAATGATCAGCCTGCCTGAGTTTGGAAGCATGAGACAGGGTCTTTGCTGGGATACTGCTGTTCTTTGTAGCTGCATATCCAAAATTGGTTTGCCTCAGTTGGATGTAGAATATTTTTCCCCATTATCCAACCTGCTTTTTTTGCTGGACCATTGTGATATGGGCACACCTACCTCCCCCACCAACACTCCAGTTGTGTGACAAAGGGTAAAGTAGTAAATATTCTCTTATTATGGGTACATGGGAAAAATTTTTTGCTTTGAGTGCTTAGGATGTTTGCTTATGGATTATTAAGTTGAAGGGGGAAATAGGACAAAGAATATTTACCTCACTTTCCATGAATAGAGGAATGTTGCATGACACCTCCAAAGAGCTGGCCCATTACCCAGTGAAGAAGGAAGGTTGGGCTTTGCTTCAGGGACAGAGATTTGTGCTGTCTAATAAAATAAATAAATAAAATAACAAATGAAAAGCTTTCCCTAACTTGAAATCATAAAAGCTTTGTTTTCCTCCTCTAATTTCTTAAACTCAGGGTTGTACATATGGCCTGTGATGTCCTTTCTTTCCATCCTTGTTTTTCGTGTGTGTGTGTGTGTGTGTGTGTGTGTGTGTGTGTGTGTGTGTGTGTTTGTGTATAAAATGTGGTACCAACTAAGGCTCATTATTTTATGTTGTTGTTTTGTTGTTTTCATGACAAAAAGATTGCAGAGCTCTTTTGCTTGGGTAACATTGTTGGGTTTCAAGAAGTGATGGAAAGGTTGCTAGGCAGTGCTGAGAAAGTGCCCACACTCCCACCTTAGTAGGAGCAAGCAGGCTGTCACAGAGACAAGTTGATGTGAGCCATACCAGACCTGCTGTAGTTGCTCCTTGGTACTTTGACTTAAAATTAGACTATCTTGAGGCCTTTCTGTGTTAGAGCATAAATCAAAACAGCTGTGGGGAACATGTCTGTGGCTCCTGCTCCCAGGTGTCTCTCAGAATAAACCTCACAGGCCTAGGCCTCTTTCAACAACAAGCTGAAAGTAAAACCCAACTGTTTATAGAGCAGGATTCCCCACTGCAAAGCAGGATCTGCTGAGATGACGCTTTCCTGTTCCTGGAAGGTGTGGTGAGGAGAAATGTTAGAAAGTTGGTGGTGTTGTTCTGTGTGCCTGCAAGGGATGAGGACATCTAAACAGTACCAATAAGGGAAAAGGTAAGATCCCTTGATTTGTACCCTATCAAATAGTCAAGGGAGTGAAGGCTGACAACCTTAGGCCCACCCCTATTCCAAAGGAATATGGCTATTGCTTTCTGCTTTCCCTTTCCCTGCACCTGTTACTTTTCTTGGTGTCTCCCATGTGTAATTCAAGAAGACCTCTACATAGGGACATATACCAGACTCAAAGTTGTGGAGGGGGACTTGGAAGTGTCCAGACTGTGGCAGCACTCTCTCCTCAAGTGAAGGAACCCTCTCCAACCAGGATAACCTTGGTGAGAAGCCCAGACAGCTTCCACCTCCACCAGGAATATGGAAAGTAGGGATTCTGTCTGTGCAAAGTGATTGATCTAATTTGGCTATCCATGTGATAATTAGGGTAGAGGGGTAAGTCACAACTCCAAAACCAAGAGACTTTGGAGCCCCAGGAACCAAGAATCATCCTGAGAAGGAAGAATGGGAGGGATGGCTCTCCCCTGGCCCTTCCCCCTGTAGATTGCTTCATTGCCCCATGCTGGGCTCTTGAGCTAGCACTGCATAATGTAAGCACCTAGAAGTAGGCTGTCTTGGGTAGGGAAGGTTTACTCATCTTTTTCTTTCCTGAGCTGTTGAGGCACACAGGCAAAACTTGAGCTAGTCCTGAAATTTTCCAGCATGGAAGGAAGAGATACCAAGCCTGCTTTTGAATTTGAAATGGGGATAGCCTGAAATTCCAATGGAGCCTGTGAGTGAGCTAGCAGAGCAAGTATCTAAGTAGGAAATCTTTGATGTGTGTTGGCAACTGTTTGCCAAGAACTCTCCTAGTTACAGCACGGGTGCTGGAAAAAAATGACCCCTGCATACACACAAACACACATACACACACACACAAACACACACATACACACACACACACACACACACCATTGCTTAGGATCCCCATGTCCCTGGCGTACTGGGTTGTTGGGTGAGTGTGTGAAAGAAAATGCCAAGAATACTTAGCTTAGGGATGTGGGTCAGGGTCTTCCTGCTGGAATACTTTTATTCATTTTTATTTATTTATTTATTTTGTCTTTTTGACCTCGGGTTTATCTGGGTAGCTGTGGAGCCTATCCTGGCTCTTGCTAAGTAGACCAGGCTGGCCATGATTCATTATCTGTGGCTAAAAGTTGGAATTTTGTTACTTATTTTTGAGTGCATGAGTCCTGAGAAGAATAGTAGCAGAACAATACTCAGGAATCAGTTGGTGTTCTGCCTTAGGGACTGTGTGACCATTTTTGTCTTGAAGTTTGTTTGTTTGATTTTTTTTTGTTTTTTGTTTGTTTTTTGTATTAACTGTCTCCATATTTACATTTCCTCCACTGTCTCACCTTTACTTCCTTCTTCCTTTCATTTATTTTTGAAACTGGTTTTGTGTTTGTACTTTGAAACTCATTTTTAGGGCAGGCAAAAGTGAAAGTCAGAAATCAACATGACTCTCTGCCTCTGCCTCAGAAACACTGAGCACGAATCTCCACTGGAATACTCAGATATGCATGTGCCATGCTTTCCAGTTAAACATTGGTCGAGGAGGGAAAGCCTGCATTACTGATAGGAATTCAGTTCATTTCAGGTTTATGAGAAAAATAAAGTTTGTTTTGTTTTCTTTATATTTTCACTTTTTTTTTCTTTTATTTTAAGTCAGGTCTGTGCTCCACTACATGGTGCAGGTCTTCTTTCTGAGAACAGATATGAAAGCATTGAGCTACTTCAAATTAGTTTACCTCTATACAGAAGAGACAGGGCAAGCCATTCATGAAAGTCAAGACCTGTCAAAGAGTAAAGGGGACCTTTCTTGCTGCAGGGCTTAACAAAGCTTGGCCCTAATGCTCTTGTACTTGTAATCATGGATACATTGTGAATTTTAAAATCATTGAAATCCTGTTAGTCCTCTTGTCACTCTCTAGATTTTCAGTGAACTATTGTCATTTGTTTGTTTTGGGCTTCATCATTTAGTGTGTGTGTGTGTGTGTGTGTGTGTGTGTGTGTGTGTGTGTGTGTGTGTGCATCTCATCTGCCTCCCTGACACAGGGCATACTCAGTTTAAGAATTAAAATATTCAGATTTATAGTTAGATTTAGTGCAAAAAGATAGTTGTTAATTTTCCAAGACACGATTTTTCTGTGTAGCTTTTTCTGTCCCAGCACTGAGTCTGTAGACCATGCTGGACATGAACTCATATGTTCTCCTACACAAGAGTGGTTACATTACAGGCATGTGGGGATATTTCCTGCTGCACACTGGGTTTTCTTCCTTCTTCCTTTCACATTGCTTTCTTTCTTCTACCACTTCAACTTCTTCCTTTCCTTCTTCTTCTCCCTCTTCAACTTCTTTTTGTTCTTTATCTTTCTTTTCATCTTCTTCTTCTTTTACTTCTTCTTCTCCTTCTATAATCTATTGCACTTTAATGATGGGGCTTCTCTCTGCAGCTTTTACTGACCTGAGGCTCCGTTGAACTCAAACTCACAGATTCCTGAGTGCTGTTGATATAAGCTCTCATGGCCACTGCCCAGTCATTTCGCCTTTCAAGTCATTCCATATTGCAATTTAAATTTTTAATTACTTACCCCTTTGTCTTTATGTCTGCCCACTCCTGGAAATCCAGATCCACTGACCTCCCTACACAATCAAAAATAACTAGAGTTAAAATAATTAACCTGGCCTTCATACACGGAAAAGTCAAAAATAAATGAAGAAGATCGAAGGGAACTTGGCCTGGGGATCAGTTGAAACTTCATGAATTGCTGGAAAGCTGAACTCGTCTAGTAGTGTATGCTTACACAAAACAAACAAGTTGTGGTACTTGTTTGAACTTGGGTTAGCATGTGAAGAAACACAGATTCTGATTCCAAAGTGAGTCTTTCTTTGTCCAACTTTCTTTATTTCATAAGTAAAATCAGAGAACTGGTTGGCATGGAGATTGTATTACCGATCCCACAGGCACACAGGCTTTGTATGCATTCTGTCTACACACCCCATCCCATTGTCTGCTGCTGTATCATACAAGTGACCAGTCTTCTACCAATTTACACACACACACACACACACACACACACACACACACACACAAAAACACACACTCACTCACACACTCACTCACACTCACTCACACACACACGAACACCCAAATATTAAATAGGGCTCAGGAGCATAGACTATCTATAAATTCCAGAGGTCACTTGGTGGCATGTAGTGCCCTCTTCTGGTGAAAGGGCATACCTGTAGACAGAATACTTGTGCATAAAATCAATACAGGAGCATTTCATTTTTAAATTATTATTTCTATTATCAAAAATATCATTATTCTGATTAGTTTTGAGACAAACATTTCCTCTTTCCTTTGGAGACTGTCCGAGAACACTCTCAGTAATAAAGCAGGGTTGGAATTGAAACAGATCAATTTTTGTTTGCCTCCCTACTGCTCATGGGATTGAAGGCCAATGTCACCAACAGAACATAGCTTGTTCTCCTTTTTCCCTTTTCCTTTGACTGTAAAATCCCATTTCTTTTCTCTTATTTTCTTTTTCATTCCCCCTCACTCTCCATAGGAATCTAAACTGGGTGGTGTTTCCTTTTCATGGAAGACTGTGCTTTCTCAATAGGAGAGCCTCCTTACAATTTTTCAGGTGAAAATTGGTCTTACGTTGTCACTAAGAAATACAAAGAAAAAAAAGGACCTTGAAAAGTACATCATATAATTGCGTCCATCTTGTTGAGTTAACTAAGGCAAAGACCTGGAAATGAAAACCAAAGTAGGCAGGGCAGCTGGCATGTGGCCTATCATTGCTGGAATTTCTCAAACAGGTGTGCTGGCCTTGTGAATTTTAGGATTAAACTGCCTTGCTCCCTCTTACTCTCCATGGCTCCTTTACCTCCTTCCAACATGTGCCACAAGATATCTGTGAGAGTTTATCTTCCAGTAAGTGTGTTGTCTGTCAGGAAGACAAACATTCTTGAATGATAGATATCCAAGTAACATCATCTCAGTGGGTAAGGTGTTATATCTGAGGAATGTGAGTGAAACATTTTAGTATATATTGTACTTGTTTTTAGGGGACCTGAGTTGTTGTTTTTCATCAACATCCTCATCATACTTGTGGCTCCTGCTGCCTTCCTTTTACAAATTAATGCCTCTCCTCTCCTCTTCTTAGGGTAAATCAATGGAAAGTCTAACTTGGATATGGTTTGCTTTGGAAGTGTGGGATTATATTCCTCTTTGCTGAACCTGGGCCATTCAGGGAGGACTGAGAGATGCTGTATTCACTGGAATGTCTACCAAGTATTGATAAGGGCTTTTCATGAGCATACAGCTGGAGCCCACTTTGCCTAAACTCAATACTCTATATACACTCCCCTTGGTCAGCACAGTGCCATTGCTAGCTGAGTGTGGTTGGATATAAAGATATGAATGCCTTATAGTCAGTGATTTCTGCTCCCTTGTCTTTTTATTTTATTTTATTTCATTTCATTTTATTGTTTATTTTGATTGTTTGGCCAAATGGATTCTATGCATCTTTGCAGACTGCCTGGAACCCACCCTTGAGACCAGAATAATTTCAAGCACACAGAAAATAGCTTGGCTTTGCCGTCCAAGGGCTGGGATTAATGATGTGTGACACAACCCCGCAGTTTTTATTTTATTTTGGGTTTTGTGGAAGGGGGTATGGTAGCAATGCTTTATCACTTCTTTCTTTAGATCCTTCAGGTTTGATTTCATACAAAGTGTTCTGACCACAATTTCCCTTCTTCCCACAACTCCTTCCCCTCAGCCAAATCCACCTCGGGTTAGGGTTAGGCTTCTTGTTCTCTCTCTTTCACACATTGCTCAGTTAGTGCATCAGCTGTAATTACTTTTGTCCATGGATCCTGTAATTATCTGTTTTTAGATTATTCATGTTGTTTAGCCATGCCCATGATTAAAATCTGAGTACCACCTGCTAGTGCAGAAGAACTTTTATAAGGATTTCAACTTATAGGCAGAGTATGTCAAGAAAGGGCAAGCTCTCTTACACTGGAGTTTACAATTGGTGCTACATAACCAAAGCCTTACGCAGGATCAAGCCTACTTTCAAATAAGGGAGCCAATTATTCTGTTGAACTGATAGTGATATTAATAGAGGAAAATAGAGAAAGATGGAGTGATAAAGTTAGGGACAGGGCTTCATTTGCAGCAGAACTCAAATATACGAAACTTAAAAAAAAAAAAAAAAAAAAAAAAAAAGCAAATAAGAAAGGGCCCTGGAGATGGCTTAGTAGAGGACAGACTTTCTATCATTTTATTTTTATTGCAACATTTCTCTGTATACCCACTTCTTTTCTAGTACTCATACTGAAGTCCTGGTGAGCTGCAAAATCTCCACTTTTAGATTTTTGAGAACAGAGGCTTGATTCATCATCTGTGGCTAAAGTTGGAATTTTGTTACTTCTTTTTGAGTACATGAGACCTGAGAACAATAGTAGCAGAACAATACTCAGGAATCAGTTGGTGTTTTGCCTTAGGGACTGTGTGACCTTTTATGTCTTGATGTTTGATTGTTTTTGTTTTTTGTTTTTTTGTTTGTTTTTGTATTAACTGTCTCCATATATACATTCCCTCCACTGTCTCTCCATTCCTTCCTTCTTTCTTTCATTTCTTCTTGAAACTGGTTTTGTCTTTGTACCTTGAGAGCTGTCTTGAAAGTCATTTTGTAGGCCAGGCAGAAGTGAATGTCAGAAATCAACCTGACTCTCTGCCTCTGCCTCTGCCTCAGAAACACTGTGCTCCAATCTCCACTGGAATACTCAGATATGCATGTGCCATGCTTTCCAGTCAAACATTGGTTGAGGAGGGAAAGCCTCATTGCTGATAGGAATTCAGTTATTTTCAGTTTTATGAGGAAAAATAAACTTTGTTTTGTGTACTTTATATTTTCACTTGATTTTTTAAGACAGGTCGTGTCCCTTTATCTGTGCTCCACTACATGGTGCAGGTCTTCCTTCTGAGAACAGATATGAAAGCATTGAGCTACTTCAAATTAGTTTACCTCTACTAATGTTGATGCTATCACTAGCCAGCAGAGACAGGGCAAGGAATACATGAAAGTCCAGACCTGTCAAAGAGCAAAGTGGACCTTTCTCTCTGCAAAGCTTGGCCCTAATTCTCTTGTACTTGTAATTATTGATACATTGTGAATTTTAAAATCATTGAAATCCTGTTAGTCCTCTTGTCACTCTCTAGATTTTCACTCAACTATTTTCATTTGTTTATTTTTGGCTTTATCATTGAGTGTGTGTGTGTGTGTGTGTGTGTGTGTGTGTGTGTGTGTGTGTGTGTGTGTGTGCATATCATCTGCCTCCCTGCCAACGGGCCTACTCAGTTTGAGCATGAATATGTTCAGATTTGTAGTTAGATTTAGTGCAAAAAGATAGTTTTCAATTTGTCAAGACATGATTTTTCTGTGTTGCTTTGACTCTCCCAGGACTCAGTCTGTAGACCAGGCTGGCCATGAACTCATAGATTCTCCTGCCACCAGAGTGGTTACATTACAGGCATGTGGGGATATTTCCTGCTCCATACTGGGTTTTCTTCTTTCTTCCTTGCTTTCTTTCTTCTACCACATCAACTTCTTATTTTCCTCCTTCTTCTACCCCTTGTACTTCTTTTTGTTCTTTATCTTTCTCGTCATCTTCTTCTCTTTTACTTCTTCTTCTTCTAATTTTCTTTTGCTCTTTCATCATGAGGCTTCACTATGCAGCTTTTACTGACCTGAGGCTCCTTTGAACTCAAACCCAAACAGCTTCCTGAATGCTGTTGATAAAATTCTCATGGCCACTGCCCAGTAATTTCGCCTTTCAAGTCTTGCTATCTAGCAATTTAATTTTTCAATTACTTACCCCTTTGACTTTATGTCTACGCACTCCTGGAAATCCAGATCCTCAGACCTCCCTACACAATCAAAAATAACTAGAGTTAAAATAATTAACCTGGCCTTCATACAGGTGTAAATCAAAAATAAATGAAGAAGATCGAAGGGAACTTGGCCTGGGGATCAGATGAAACTTCACGGATTGCTGCAAAGCCGAACTATTCAAGAGGTGTATGCTTACACAGAACAAACAAGTAGTGCTGCTTGTTTGAACTTGGGTTAGTATGTGAAGAAACACAGATTCTGATTCCAAAGTGAGTCTTTCTTTTCCACCTTTCTTTATTTCATAAGTATAATCAGAGACCTGGTTGGCATGGAGCTTGTATTGCCAGTCCCACAAGCAAACAGGCTTTGTAGGCATTCTGCCTCCACACCCCATCCCGTTGTCTCCTGCTGTATCATACAAATGCCCAGTCTTCTACCAATTTACACACACACAGACACATGCACGCACACACACACACACACACACACAAACACACACTCACACATTCACAAACACACACACAAATTAAAGAATAGGGCCCAGGAGCATAGACTGTCTATAAATTGCAGAGGTCACTTGGTGGCATGTAGTGCCCTCTTTTGGTGAAAGGGCAGACAGAATACTCATGCATAAAATCAATCCAGAAGCATTTCATTTCTACTTATTATTACTATTATCATCATTATTATTATTCTGATTATTTTTGAGACAAACATTTAGTCTTTTCGTAGGAGAATGTCCTTGAACACTCTCTGTAATAAAGCAGGCTTGGAATTCAAACAGATCAATTTATGTTTGCCTCCCTAGTGTTGATGGGATTGACGGCCAATGTCAGGAACAGAACATAGTGTGTTCTCCTTTTTTTCCCTTTTCCTTTGTCTGTAAACTCACATTTCTTCTCTCTTGTTTTCTTTTTCTTTCCCTTCACTCTCCATAGGAATCTAAACCTGGGCGGTGTTTTCCTTTTCATATAAGGCTGTGCTTTCCCAATATAAGAGCTTCCTACAATTCTTCAAGTGAAATTTGATTTTACTTTGTCACTGGGAAACACAAAGAACAAACAGGACCTTGAAAAGTACATCATATGATTGTGTCCATCTTGGTATCTTGTTGAGGTAACTCAAGCAAAGACATGGAAATGAAAACCAAAGTAGGCAGGGCAGCCGGCATGTGGCCATCATTGCTGGATTCTCTCAAACAACTGTGCTGGCCTTATGAATTTTAGCATTGTACTCCCTTGCTCTCTCTTACTCTCCATGGCTCCTTTACCTCCTTCCAACTCGTGCCACAAGATATCTGTGAGAGTTGATCTTCCAGAAAGCGTGTTGTCTGTCAGGAAGACAAACATTCTTGAATGATAGCTTTCCATTTTTCATCGTCTCAGTGGGTAAGGTATTGTCGCTGAGGAATATGAATGAAACATTTTAGTATATATTGTACTTGTTTTTAGGGGACCAAAGTTGTTGTTATTCATCAACATCCTCATCAAACTTGTGGCTCCTGCTGCCTTCCTTTTACAAATTAATTGCCTCTCTCCCTCTCCTCTCGTGAGGGTAAATCAATGGAAAGTCTAACTTGGATATGGCTTGCTTTGGAATTGTGGGATTATATTTCTCTTTGCTGAACCTGGGCCATTCAGGTAGGACTGAGAGATGCTGAATTCACTGGAAAGTCTACCAAGTATTGATAATGGCTTTTCATAAGCATACAGCTGGAGCCCACTTTGCCTAAACTCAATACCCTATATATCCTCACCTGGGTCATCACAGGGCCATTGCTAGCTGATTGTGGTTGGATATAAAGAAAGGAATCACTTAGAGTCAGAGAGTTCTGCTCCCTTGTCTTTTTATTTTACTTCATTTTTCTGTTGATTTTCATTGTTTGGCAAAAAGTATACTATGCATCTTTGTAGACTGTCCTGGAACTCACTTTTGAGACCAGACTGGCTTCAAGCACACAGAAAATAGCTCAGCTCTGCCTCCCAAGGCCTGAGATTAATGATGTGTGACACAACCCCACAGTTTTTAATTTAATTTTGTTTTTGGGGAGGGGGTATGGTGGGAATGCTTAATCAGTTCTTTCCTTAGATCCTTCAGGATTGATTTCATACAAAGTGTTCTGACCACAGTTTCCCTTCTTCCCACAGCTCCTTCTCCTCAGCCAAATCTAAGTATGTTAGGGTTATGCTTCTAGTTCACTCTCTTTCACACATTGCTGTGTTAATGCAAGAGCTGTAATTACTTTTCTCCATGGATCCTGGAATTATCAGTTTTTAGATTCTGCATGTGGTTTAGCCATGCACATGATTAAAATCAGTGAAATCTGAGTACCACCTGCCAGTGCAAAAGAACTTTTACGAGGATTTCACCTTATAGGCAGAGTATGTCAGGAAAGGGCAAGCTGTCTGTCACTGGGTTTAGAGCATTTACAATTGGTGATACATAACCAAAGCATTACACAGGATCAAGCCAACTTTCAAATAAGGTAGCCAATCATTCTGTTGTACTGATAGTCACATTAACAGAGGAAATTAGAGAAAGATAGACTGATAAATTTAGGGACATGGCTTCCTTTCCAGCGGAAGTCAAATATATGAAATTAAAAAAAAAATAACCAGAAATGGCCTGGTAGATGTCTTAATAGTTGAAAGTCTTTCTGTCTTTTTTTTTTTCAGCATTTCTCTGTATAACCATTTCTTTTCTAGAACTCAGATTGTAGTCCTGGTGAGCTGACAAATCTCCGCTTTCCGATTTTTGAGAACAGAGGCTTGATTCATCATCTGTGGCTAAAAGTTGGAATTTTGTTATTGATTTTTGAGTACATGAGACCTGAGAACTATAGTAGCAGAACAATACTCAGGAATCAGTTGGTGTTCTGCCTTAGGGACTGTGTGAAATTTTTGTCTTGATGTTTGTTTGTTTTTGTTTTTTAGTTTGTTTTTTGTATTAACTGTCTCCATATTTACATTTCCTCCACTGTCTCTCCCTTCCTTCCTTCTTCCTTTCATTTCTTTTGGAAACTGGTTTTGTCTTTTTACCTTGAGAGCTGTCTTGAAACTCATTTTGTAGGCCAGGCAGAAGTGAAAGTCAGAAATCAACCTGTCTATCTGCCTCTGCCTCTGCCTCTTCCTCAGAACCACTGTGTACCAATCTCCACTTGAATACTCATATATGCATGTGCCGTGCTTTCCAGTTAAACATTGGTTGAGGAGGGAAAGCCTACATGGCTGATAGGAATTCAGTTATTTTCAGGTTTATGAGGAACTATAATCTTTGTTTTGTTTACTTTATATTTTCCCTTGGGGTTTTTTTTTTTTTTCTTTTTTTAAAGACAGCTTGTGTCCCTTTATCTTTGCTCCACTTCATGGTGCAGGTCTTCTTTCTGAGAACAGTTATGAAAGCATTGAGCTTACTCAAATTAGTTTACGTCTACTACTGTTGTTGTTGTCACTATACAGCAGAGATTGGCCAAGCCATACATGAAAGTCCAGCCCTGTCAAAGAGCAAAGGGGACCTTTCTTGCTTTAGGGCCTAACAAAGCTTGGCCCTAATTCTCTTGTACTTGTAATTATGGATACATTGTGAATTTTAAAATCATTGAAATCCTGTTAGTCCTCTTGTCACTCTCTAGATTTTCACTCAACTATTTTCATTTGTTTATTTTTGGCTTTATCATTGAGTGTGTGTGTGTGTGTGTGTGTGTGTGTGTGTGTGTGTGTGTGTGTGCATATCATCTGCCTCCCTGCCAACGGGCCTACTCAGTTTGAGCATGAATATGTTCAGATTTGTAGTTAGATTTAGTGCAAAAAGATAGTTTTCAATTTTTCAAGACATGATTTTTCTGTGTTGCTTTGACTCTCCCAGGACTCAGTCTGTAGACCAGGCTGGCCATGAACTCATAGATCCTCCTGCCACCAGAGTGGTTACATTACAGGCATGTGGGGATATTTCCTGCTCCATACTGGGTTTTCTTCTTTCTTCCTTGCTTTCTTTCTTCTACCACATCAACTTCTTATTTTCCTCCTTCTTCTACCCCTTGTACTTCTTTTTGTTCTTTATCTTTCTCGTCATCTTCTTCTCTTTTACTTCTTCTTCTTCTAATTTTCTTTTGCTCTTTCATCTTGAGGCTTCACTATGCAGCTTTTACTGACCTGAGGCTCCTTTGAACTCAAACCCAAACAGCTTCCTGAATGCTGTTGATAAAATTCTCATGGCCACTGCCCAGTAATTTCGCCTTTCAAGTCTTGCTATCTAGCAATTTAATTTTTCAATTACTTACCCCTTTGACTTTATGTCTACGCACTCCTGGAAATCCAGATCCTCAGACCTCCCTACACAATCAAAAATAACTAGAGTTAAAATAATTAACCTGGCCTTCATACAGATGTAAATCAAAAATAAATGAAGAAGATCGAAGGGAACTTGGCCTGGGGATCAGATGAAACTTCACGGATTGCTGCAAAGCCGAACTATTCAAGAGGTGTATGCTTACACAGAACAAACAAGTAGTGCTGCTTGTTTGAACTTGGGTTAGTATGTGAAGAAACACAGATTCTGATTCCAAAGTGAGTCTTTCTTTTCCACCTTTCTTTATTTCATAAGTATAATCAGAGACCTGGTTGGCATGGAGCTTGTATTGCCAGTCCCACAAGCAAACAGGCTTTGTAGGCATTCTGCCTCCACACCCCATCCCGTTGTCTCCTGCTGTATCATACAAATGCCCAGTCTTCTACCAATTTACACACACACAGACACATGCACGCACACACACACACACACACACACACACAACACACACTCACACATTCACAAACACACACACAAATTAAAGAATAGGGCCCAGGAGCATAGACTGTCTATAAATTGCAGAGGTCACTTGGTGGCATGTAGTGCCCTCTTTTGGTGAAAGGGCAGACAGAATACTCATGCATAAAATCAATCCAGAAGCATTTCATTTCTACTTATTATTACTATTATCATCATTATTATTATTCTGATTATTTTTGAGACAAACATTTAGTCTTTTCGTAGGAGAATGTCCTTGAACACTCTCTGTAATAAAGCAGGCTTGGAATTCAAACAGATCAATTTATGTTTGCCTCCCTAGTGTTGATGGGATTGACGGCCAATGTCAGGAAGAGAACATAGTGTGTTCTCCTTTTTTTCCCTTTTCCTTTGTCTGTAAACTCACATTTCTTCTCTCTTGTTTTCTTTTTCTTTCCCTTCACTCTCCATAGGAATCTAAACCTGGGCGGTGTTTTCCTTTTCATATAAGGCTGTGCTTTCCCAATATAAGAGCTTCCTACAATTCTTCAAGTGAAATTTGATTTTACTTTGTCACTGGGAAACACAAAGAACAAACAGGACCTTGAAAAGTACATCATATGATTGTGTCCATCTTGGTATCTTGTTGAGGTAACTCAAGCAAAGACATGGAAATGAAAACCAAAGTAGGCAGGGCAGCCGGCATGTGGCCCATCATTGCTGGATTCTCTCAAACAACTGTGCTGGCCTTATGAATTTTAGCATTGTACTCCCTTGCTCTCTCTTACTCTCCATGGCTCCTTTACCTCCTTCCAACTCGTGCCACAAGATATCTGTGAGAGTTGATCTTCCAGAAAGCGTGTTGTCTGTCAGGAAGACAAACATTCTTGAATGATAGCTTTCCATTTTTCATCGTCTCAGTGGGTAAGGTATTGTCGCTGAGGAATATGAATGAAACATTTTAGTATATATTGTACTTGTTTTTAGGGGACCAAAGTTGTTGTTATTCATCAACATCCTCATCAAACTTGTGGCTCCTGCTGCCTTCCTTTTACAAATTAATTGCCTCTCTCCCTCTCCTCTCGTGAGGGTAAATCAATGGAAAGTCTAACTTGGATATGGCTTGCTTTGGAATTGTGGGATTATATTTCTCTTTGCTGAACCTGGGCCATTCAGGTAGGACTGAGAGATGCTGAATTCACTGGAAAGTCTACCAAGTATTGATAATGGCTTTTCATAAGCATACAGCTGGAGCCCACTTTGCCTAAACTCAATACCCTATATATCCTCACCTGGGTCATCACAGGGCCATTGCTAGCTGATTGTGGTTGGATATAAAGAAAGGAATCACTTAGAGTCAGAGAGTTCTGCTCCCTTGTCTTTTTATTTTACTTCATTTTTCTGTTGATTTTCATTGTTTGGCAAAAAGTATACTATGCATCTTTGTAGACTGTCCTGGAACTCACTTTTTGAGACCAGACTGGCTTCAAGCACACAGAAAATAGCTCAGCTCTGCCTCCCAAGGCCTGAGATTAATGATGTGTGACACAACCCCACAGTTTTTAATTTAATTTTTGTTTTTGGGGGGGGGGGGTATGGTGGGAATGCTTAATCAGTTCTTTCCTTAGATCCTTCAGGATTGATTTCATACAAAGTGTTCTGACCACAGTTTCCCTTCTTCCCACAGCTCCTTCTCCTCAGCCAAATCCAACTGGTGTTAGGGTTATGCTTCTAGTTCACTCTCTTTCACACATTGCTGTGTTAATGCAAGAGCTGTAATTACTTTTCTCCATGGATCCTGGAATTATCAGTTTTTAGATTCTGCATGTGGTTTAGCCATGCACATGATTAAAATCAGTGAAATCTGAGTACCACCTGCCAGTGCAAAAGAACTTTTACGAGGATTTCAACTTATAGTCAGAGTATGTCAGGAAAGGGCAAGCTGTCTGTCACTGGGTTTAGAGCATTTACAATTGGTGATGCATAACCAAAGCATTACACAGGATCAAGCCAACTTTCAAATAAGGTAGCCAATCATTCTGTTATACTGATAGTCACATTAATACAGGAAATTAGAGAAAGATAGAGTGATAAATTTAGGGACATGGCTTCCTTTCCAGCAGAAGTCAAATATATGAAATTAAAAAAAAAAAATAACCAGAAATGGCCTGGTAGATGTCTTAATAGTTGAAAGTCTTTCTGTCTTTTTTTTTTTTCAGCATTTCTCTGTATAACCATTTCTTTTCTAGAACTCAGATTGTAGTCCTGGTGAGCTGACAAATCTCCGCTTTCCGATTTTTGAGAACAGAGGCTTGATTCATCATCTGTGGCTAAAAGTTGGAATTTTTGTTATTGATTTTTGAGTACATGAGACCTGAGAACTATAGTAGCAGAACAATACTCAGGAATCAGTTGGTGTTCTGCCTTAGGGATTGTGTGAAATTTTTGTCTTGATGTTTGTTTGTTTTTGTTTTTTAGTTTGTTTTTTGTATTAACTGTCTCCATATTTACATTTCCTCCACTGTCTCTCCCTTCCTTCCTTCTTCCTTTCATTTCTTTTGGAAACTGGTTTTGTCTTTGTACCTTGAGAGCTGTCTTGAAACTCATTTTGTAGGCCAGGCAGAAGTGAAAGTCAGAAATCAACCTGTCTATCTGCCTCTGCCTCTGCCTCTTCCTCAGAACCACTGTGTACCAATCTCCACTTGAATACTCATATATGCATGTGCCGTGCTTTCCAGTTAAACATTGGTTGAGGAGGGAAAGCCTACATGGCTGATAGGAATTCAGTTATTTTCAGGTTTATGAGGAACTATAATCTTTGTTTTGTTTACTTTATATTTTCCCTTGTGGTTTTTTTTTTTTTTTTTTTTTTTTAAAGACAGCTTGTGTCCCTTTATCTTTGCTCCACTTCATGGTGCAGGTCTTCTTTCTGAGAACAGTTATGAAAGCATTGAGCTTACTCAAATTAGTTTACGTCTACTACTGTTGTTGTTGTCACTATACAGCAGAGATTGGCCAAGCCATACATTAAAGTCCAGCCCTGTCAAAGAGCAAAGGGGACCTTTCTTGCTTTAGGGCCTAACAAAGCTTGGCCCTAATTCTCTTGTACTTGTAATTATGGATACATTGTGAATTTTAAAATCATTGAAATCCTGTTAGTCCTCTTGTCACTCTCTAGATTTTCACTCAACTATTTTCATTTGTTTATTTTTGGCTTTATCATTGAGTGTGTGTGTGTGTGTGTGTGTGTGTGTGTGTGTGTGTGTGTGTGCATATCATCTGCCTCCCTGCCAACGGGCCTACTCAGTTTGAGCATGAATATGTTCAGATTTGTAGTTAGATTTAGTGCAAAAAGATAGTTTTCAATTTTTCAAGACATGATTTTTCTGTGTTGCTTTGACTCTCCCAGGACTCAGTCTGTAGACCAGGCTGGCCATGAACTCATAGATCCTCCTGCCACCAGAGTGGTTACATTACAGGCATGTGGGGATATTTCCTGCTCCATACTGGGTTTTCTTCTTTCTTCCTTGCTTTCTTTCTTCTACCACATCAACTTCTTATTTTCCTCCTTCTTCTACCCCTTGTACTTCTTTTTGTTCTTTATCTTTCTCGTCATCTTCTTCTCTTTACTTCTTCTTCTTCTAATTTTCTTTTTGCTCTTTCATCTTGAGGCTTCACTATGCAGCTTTTACTGACCTGAGGCTCCTTTGAACTCAAACCCAAACAGCTTCCTGAATGCTGTTGATAAAATTCTCATGGCCACTGCCCAGTAATTTCGCCTTTCAAGTCTTGCTATCTAGCAATTTAATTTTTCAATTACTTACCCCTTTGACTTTATGTCTATGCACTCCTGGAAATCCAGATCCTCAGACCTCCCTACACAATCAAAAATAACTAGAGTTAAAATAATTAACCTGGCCTTCATACAGGTGTTAATCAAAAATAAATGAAGAAGATCGAAGGGAACTTGGCCTGGGGATCAGATGAAACTTCACGGATTGCTGCAAAGCCGAACTATTCAAGAGGTGTATGCTTACACAGAACAAACAAGTAGTGCTGCTTGTTTGAACTTGGGTCAGTATGTGAAGAAACACAGATTCTGATTCCAAAGTGAGTCTTTCTTTTCCACCTATCTTTATTTCATAAGTAAAATCAGAGACCTGGTTGGCATGGAGCTTGTATTGCCAGTCCCACAAGCAAACAGGCTTTGTAGGCATTCTGCCTCCACACCCCATCCCGTTGTCTCCTGCTGTATCATACAAATGCCCAGTCTTCTACCAATTTACACACACACAGACAAATCCACGCACACACACACACACACACACAACACAAACACACACTCACACATTCACAAACACACACACATATTAAAGAATAGGGCCCAGGAGCATAGACTGTCTATAAATTGCAGAGGTCACTTGGTGGCATGTAGTGCCCTCTTCTGGTGAAAGGGCAGACAGAATACTCATGCATAAAATCAATCCAGAAGCATTTCATTTCTACTTATTATTACTATTATCATCATTATTATTATTCTGATTATTTTGAGACAAACATTTAGTCTTTTCGTAGGAGAATGTCCTTGAACACTCTCTGTAATAAAGCAGGCTTGGAATTCAAACAGATCAATTTATGTTTGCCTCCCTAGTGTTGATGGGATTGACGGCCAATGTCAGGAACAGAACATAGTGTGTTCTCCTTTTTTCCCTTTTCCTTTGTCTGTAAACTCACATTTCTTCTCTCTTGTTTTCTTTTTCTTTCCCTTCACTCTCCATAGGAATCTAAACCTGGGCGGTGTTTTCCTTTTCATATAAGGCTGTGCTTTCCCAATATAAGAGCTTCCTACAATTCTTCAAGTGAAATTTGATTTTACTTTGTCACGGGGAAACACAAAGAACAAACAGGACCTTGAAAAGTACATCATATGATTGTGTCCATCTTGGTATCTTGTTGAGGTAACTCAAGCAAAGACATGGAAATGAAAACCAAAGTAGGCAGGGCAGCCGGCATGTGGCCCATCATTGCTGGATTCTCTCAAACAACTGTGCTGGCCTTATGAATTTTAGCATTGTACTCCCTTGCTCTCTCTTACTCTCCATGGCTCCTTTACCTCCTTCCAACTCGTGCCACAAGATATCTGTGAGAGTTGATCTTCCAGAAAGCGTGTTGTCTGTCAGGAAGACAAACATTCTTGAATGATAGCTTTCCATTTTTCATCGTCTCAGTGGGTAAGGTATTGTCGCTGAGGAATATGAATGAAACATTTTAGTATATATTGTACTTGTTTTTAGGGGACCAAAGTTGTTGTTATTCATCAACATCCTCATCAAACTTGTGGCTCCTGCTGCCTTCCTTTTACAAATTAATTGCCTCTCTCCCTCTCCTCTCGTGAGGGTAAATCAATGGAAAGTCTAACTTGGATATGGCTTGCTTTGGAATTGTGGGATTATATTTCTCTTTGCTGAACCTGGGCCATTCAGGTAGGACTGAGAGATGCTGAATTCACTGGAAAGTCTACCAAGTATTGATAATGGCTTTTCATAAGCATACAGCTGGAGCCCACTTTGCCTAAACTCAATACCCTATATATCCTCACCTGGGTCATCACAGGGCCATTGCTAGCTGATTGTGGTTGGATATAAAGAAAGGAATCACTTAGAGTCAGAGAGTTCTGCTCCCTTGTCTTTTTATTTTACTTCATTTTTCTGTTGATTTTCATTGTTTGGCAAAAAGTATACTATGCATCTTTGTAGACTGTCCTGGAACTCACTTTTGAGACCAGACTGGCTTCAAGCACACAGAAAATAGCTCAGCTCTGCCTCCCAAGGCCTGAGATTAATGATGTGTGACACAACCCCACAGTTTTTAATTTAATTTTGTTTTTGGGGAAGGGGGGTATGGTGGGAATGCTTAATCAGTTCTTTCCTTAGATCCTTCAGGATTGATTTCATACAAAGTGTTCTGACCACAGTTTCCCTTCTTCCCACAGCTCCTTCTCAGCCAAATCCAACTGGTGTTAGGGTTATGCTTCTAGTTCACTCTTTCACACATTGCTGTGTTAATGCAAGAGCTGTAATTACTTTTCTCCATGGATCCTGGAATTATCAGTTTTTAGATTCTGCATGTGGTTTAGCCATGCACATGATTAAAATCAGTGAAATCTGAGTACCACCTGCCAGTGCAAAAGAACTTTTACGAGGATTTCAACTCTATAGGCAGAGTATGTTTGGAAAGGGCAAGCTGTCTGTCACTGGGTTTAGAGCATTTACAATTGGTGATACATAACCAAAGCATTACACAGGATCAAGCCAACTTTCAAATAAGGTAGCCAATCATTCTGTTACACTGATAGTCACATTAATACAGGAAATTAGAGAAAGATAGAGCGATAAATTTAGGGACATGGCTTCCTTTCCAGCAGAAGTCAAATATATGAAATTAAAAAAAAAATAACCAGAAATGGCCTGGTAGATGTCTTAATAGTTGAAAGTCTTTCTGTCTTTTTTTTTTCAGCATTTCTCTGTATAGCCATTTCTTTTCTAGAACCCAGATTGTAGTCCTGGTGAGCTGACAAATCTCCGCTTTCCGATTTTTGAGAACAGAGGCTTGATTCATCATCTGTGGCTAAAAGTTGGAATTTTGTTATTGATTTTTGAGTACATGAGACCTGAGAACTATAGTAGCAGAACAAACTCAGGAATCAGTTGGTGTTCTGCCTTAGGGATTGTGTGAAATTTTTGTCTTGATGTTTGTTTGTTTTTGTTTTTTAGTTTGTTTTTTGTATTAACTGTCTCCATATTTACATTTCCTCCACTGTCTCTCCCTTCCTTCCTTCTTCCTTTCATTTCTTTTGGAAACTGGTTTTGTCTTTGTACCTTGAGAGCTGTCTTGAAACTCATTTTGTAGGCCAGGCAGAAGTGAAAGTCAGAAATCAACCTGTCTATCTGCCTCTGCCTCTGCCTCTTCCTCAGAACCACTGTGACCAATCTCCACTTGAATACTCATATAGCATGTGCCGTGCTTTCCAGTTAAACATTGGTTGAGGAGGGAAAGCCTACATGGCTGATAGGAATTCAGTTATTTCCAGGTTTATGAGGAACTATAATCTTTGTTTTGTTTACTTTATATTTTCCCTGTGGTTTTTTTTTTCTTTTTTTTAAAGACAGCTTGTGTCCTTTTATCTTTGCCCCACTTCATGGTGCAGGTCTTTTTTCTGAGAACAGTTATGAAAGCATTGAGCTTACTCAAATTAGTTTACGTCTACTACTGTTGTTGTTGTCACTATACAGCAGAGATTGGGCAAGCCATACATTAAAGTCCAGCCCTGTCAAAGAGCAAAGGGGACCTTTCTTGCTTTAGGGCCTAACAAAGCTTGGCCCTAATTCTCTTGTACTTGTAATTATGGATACATTGTGAATTTTAAAATCATTGAAATCCTGTTAGTCCTCTTGTCACTGTCTAGATTTTCACTCAACTATTTTCATTTGTTTATTTTTGGCTTTATCATTGAGTGTGTGTGTGTGTGTGTGTGTGTGTGTGTGTGTGTGTGTGTGTGGGGCATATCATCTGCCTCCCTGCCAACGGGCCTACTCAGTTTGAGCATGAATATGTTCAGATTTGTAGTTAGATTTAGTGCAAAAAGATAGTTTTCAATTTTTCAAGACATGATTTTTCTGTGTTGCTTTGACTCTCCCAGGACTCAGTCTGTAGACCAGGCTGGCCATGAACTCATAGATCCTCCTGCCCTCCTGCCAGAGTGGTTACATTACAGGCATGTGGGGATATTTCCTGGCTCCATACTGGGTTTTCTTCTTTCTTCCTTGCTTTCTTTCTTCTACCACATCAACTTCTTATTTTCCTCCTTCTTCTACCCTTGTACTTCTTTTGTTCTTTATCTTTCTGTCATCTTCTTCTCTTTTATTCTTCTCTTCTTAATTTTCTTTTGCTTTTCATCTTGAGGCTTCACTATGCAGCTTTTACTGACCTGAGGCTCCTTGAACTCAAACCTAAAAGCTTCCTGAATGCTGTTGATAAAATTCTCATGGCCACTGCCCAGTAATTTCGCCTTCAAGTCTTGCTATCTAGCAATTTAATTTTTTAATTACTTACCCCTTTGACTTTATGTCTATGCACTCTTGGAAATCCAGATCCTCAGACCTCCCTACACAATCAAAAATAACTAGAGTTAAAATAATTAACCTGGCCTTCATACAGGTGTTAATCAAAAGTAAATGAAGAAGATTTAAGGAACTTGGCCTGGGGATCAGATGAAACTTCACGGATTGCTGCAAAGCCGAACTATTCAAGAGGTGTATGCTTACACAGAACAAACAAGTAGTGCTGCTTGTTTGAACTTGGGTCAGTATGTGAAGAAACACAGATTCTGATTCCAAAGTGAGTCTTTCTTTTCCAACTACCTTTATTTCATAAGGTAAAATTAGAGAGACCTGGTTGGCATGGAGCTTGTATTGCCAGTCCCACAAGCAAACAGGCTTTGTAGGCATTCTGCCTCCACACCCCATCCCGTTGTCTCCCGCTGTATCACATAAATGCCCAGTCTTTACCAATTTACACACACAGACAAATCCACGCACACACACACACACACACAAACAACACAAACACACACCACACATTCACAAACACACACACATATTAAAGAATAGGGCCCAGGAGCATGTAGACTGTCTATAAATTGCAGAGGTCACTTGGTGGTACAGTGCCTTTCTGTGAAAGGGCAGACAGAATACTCATGCATAAAATCAATCCAGAAGCATTTCATTTCTACTTATTACTATTACCATCATTATTATTATTCTGATTATTTTTG